>NC_068450.1:54930159-55230159 GCF_023373465.1 Oncorhynchus keta
ACCGAACCTTTACACAAATGCAGAGTACTATATATACAAACAATGCTCAGTCATGTGTTGGTTCAACACCCCCCCATGCAGACCAAGGAGCATCATAAGCCACTCTGGGTTCATCCTGTAGTTATCTGCATGTGGGTTGTTGTCTTAACCCCACCTTGACTTAGTTTCCCAGATGCAAGGGTGATTTCGAGACAATGAGGGATTGTTCTACTCCTAAGCGTTCTCTAGTAAAACACATTCTTGTCTATTAACTCATTTGTCAGCTCAAGCCATCTCCAGTGACAATACGCCCAGATTAGCTGCAGGGAACTAGAGTGGAGCCCATGAAAACACAGACACTAGTAGGACAGAAGTGTCCTACTATTAGTTAAATATTAATTGTTAACCACTAATATCAAATAGATCAGTTAAATACGTCATTTTTCTTTCACACCGTACAAGGAAAATCTAGTTGGTGGAACTATACCAAAACCTTGCCAGATTTCCGGCCTTTGTTTTGTGTGTCTTCTGGTAGTGTCTCCTGCTGCACCTCCCCAACAGTTCTGAGGAGGGGAAGAGCTGGAGAGACGCCCAGTCTATCTGCTCCTCTTTCCAAGGCACGCTGGTCGCCATCCAAGACGAGATCGAGCAAGCGTACATCACCATGCTGCTCCAGGGCAGTACAGTGGGCGTTTGGATTGGTCTACGGGATGAGGACACCATGAAATGGACCAATGGGAAACCTGTCAGCTACACCAACTGGTCCCCTGTAGAACCCAAGAACCCTCTGACGGTAAGGTTAAATGAAACATCAGATATTGTCTTTGTGCTTTGGTGATGTTCTCTGTATAGTGTATTGATAAGGGGGGGATTGTTTGTGTGTGTGTCTGTGTACCTTTCTGTGTGTGTGTGTGTGTGTGTGTGTGTGTGTGTGTGTGTGTGTGTGTGTGTGTGTGTGTGTGTGTGTGTGTGTGTGTGTGTGTGTGTGTGTGTGTGTGTGTGTGTGTGTGGGCGCCCCTCCTCTGCAGGATGATTGGCTGAGCGGGCCCCTGGGCGGGGACGATCCTCTGTGCACGGTGCTCTCCAACAACCACAACTTCCACCTGACAGGGAAGTGGTTCGACGAGAAGTGCACAGAAAGTGGATACGGCTTTGTCTGTCAGAGACCCCAAGGTAGGACTCCCCTCTGTCTTCATGCATTCTGTGTCACTCGCTCACCCCTCATTCAGACACATTGGGGCCTATTTTCAGAGCCCAGGACTGAGATATATAACCAATCAGGTCTGTATTACCTCATTAATGAAACTGTTGTTTTTGGTTATAGCTTCCTATTTTGTGCTCTCAAAATGTCACCCCGTTGAGTCTGCTCACTGAGAGAAATCCCCTTCAGGAATTGTTGAACAATGAAATGAGTGTTTCTGTTGATTTTGGGTCGAATCCATGCCTTTGCTTCTCCCTGAAACAATCTCTCTGATCTTTTCCTCTCCCTCTCTCTTTCCCTGCAACAGACACAACTAAACCCCCATCCCACTCCTACCTTCACCCTCTCCCTGACAATATTGAGTACAAGAACCACAGATACAGGGTTGCCCGTGGCAACATGAGCTGGTACGAGGCACTGAATATGTGCTTAGAGTCTGAGTCTGAGCTGGTGAGCGTTACCGACCCCTTCCACCAGGCTTTCCTTACTGTCCTTGTCAATAGATTGGCATTCCCCCACTGGATTGGACTGTATAGTCAAGACGTATGTATTATACTATATTGCTAAGTACTGCTACCTGCCTGTGCTGTGTGTGTGTGTGTGTGTGTGTGTGTGTGTGTGTGTGTGTGTGTGTGTGTCTGTCTGTCTGTCTGTCTGTCTGTCTGTCTGTCTGTCTGTCTGTCTGTCTGTCTGTCTGTCTGTCTGTCTGTCTGTCTGTCTGTCTGTCTGTGAGCGTTTGTGCGTGTAGATAATGCTCGTTAACAAGCACGTCGAAGTTGGTCTGTGGCATGAATTGACCTTTGATGATGTTAGGAGTGTGTGCAGTAGATTTGCGTCACGGCAAGGAAACAGCTAAGAGCACTAGCTAGAGGTCTTCTATAAACAGCATGGCCGCAATGAAGTAATGCTGTAAATACAGAAATGCCTGACAGTCTGTTTACTCGGATGTTGTCGCTCTCTCCCTCTCCAGTCCATGTCATTCTTTCAAAGCATGGGGATTTCATCTCTGTGACTATTCACAGCATGCTTGCACCATATCATTACCAAATGTATCTGATCTCCTCCAATCAAAAGTGGGCCTACCTATGTCCCATTTGGGCACTTTCTATTCACATACACACATTCACATTTCTACAACTCTTATGTGAATACAGTGCATTCGGAAAGTATTCAGACCCCTCCCCTTTTCCCACATTTTGTTATGTTACGGCCTTATTCTAAAATGGATTAAATAATTGTTCCTCATCAATCTACACACAATACCCCATAATGACAAAGCGAAAACTGTTTTTACATTTTTTTTGCACATTTCTTAAAAATAAAAAGCAGAAATACTTTATTTACATAAGTATTCAGACCCTTTGCTATGAGACTCGAAATTGAGCCCAGGTGCATCTAGTTACCATTGATCATCCTCGAGATGTTTCTACAACTTGATTGGAGTCCACCTGTGGTACATTCAATTGATTGGACATGATTTGGAAAGGCACACACCTGTCTATATAAGGTCCCGCAGTTGACAGGGAATGTCAGAGCACAAATCAAGCCATGAGGTTGAAGGAATTGTCCATAGAGCTCAAGAGGATTGTGTCGAGGGACAGATCTGAGGAAGGGTACCAAAAAATGTCTGCAGAATTGAAGGTCCCCAAGAACACAGTGGCCTCCATCATTCTTAAATGGAAGAAGTTTGGAACCACCAAGACTCTTCCTACAGCTGGCCGCCTGGCCAAACTGAGCAATTGGGGGAAAAGGGCCTTGGTCAGGGAGGTGACCAATAACCCGATGGTCACTCTGACAGAGTTCCAGAGTTCCTCTGTGCAGATGGGAGAACCTTCCGGAAGGACAACTATCTCTTCAGTACTGCACCAATCAGGCATTTATGGTAGAGTGGCCAGACGGAAGCCACTCCTCAGTAAAAGGCACATGAAAGCCCGCTTGAGTTTGCCAAAAGGCACCTAAAGGACTCCCAGACCATGAGAAACAAGATTCTTTGGTCTGATGAAATCAAGATTGAACTCTTTAACCTGAATGCCAAGCGTCACGTCTGGAGAAAACCTGGCACCATCCCTACGATGAAGCATGGTGGTGGCAGCATCATGCTGTGAGGATGTTTTTCAGCGGCAGGGACTGGGAGACTAGTCAGGATCGAGAGAAAGATAAACGGAGCAAAGTACAGAGAGATCCTTGATGAAAACCTGCTCCAGAGTACTCAGGACTTCATAGTGGGGCGAAGGTTCTCCTTCCAATAGGACAACGACCCTAAGCACACAGCCAAGACAGGCTTTGGGACAAGTCTCTGAATGTCCTGGCCCAGCCAGAGCCCGGACCCGATCGAACATCTCTGGAAAGACCTGAAAATACCTGTGCAGCCAAGCTTGAGAGGATCTGCAGAAAAGAATGGGAGAAACTCCCCAAATACAGGTGTGCCAAGCTTGTAATGTCATACCCAAGAAAACTTGAGGCTGTAATCGCTGCCAAAGGTGCTTCATCAAAGTACTGAGGAAAGGGTCTGAATGCTTATGTGAATGTGATATTTCCATTTTTTATTGTGTGTAGATTGATGAGGGGGGAAAAAACAATTTAATCCATTTTAGAATAAGGCTGTAACAAAGTCAAGGGATCTGAATACTTTCTGAATGCGCTGTATATTTGGTGTTTATATACCAATACAGCTAATATCCTGTGACAAACAGAGGTATTTATCAAACGGTAACTTATCCCATCACTGCAGTTGTCCAGTGTGCTTCCCAGAGCTTTCCTCCTGGCCCACAGCCCATGCATAACTATTTTGCGTCCCAAATGACACCCTATTCACTTTATAGTGCACTACTTTTGTCCAGGACCGATAGGGCTCTGGTCAAATGTAGTGCACTATGTAGGGAACGGGGTGCCATTTGGGGCACATTTTTGTGCTTCACTCACACGGTATGGGAGTAGTTTTCATCAACCACCAAACCCGACTGGGAGGAATTCTAAGCCACTCACAACATGTGGATCCAAGGATCCCATAGACTCAAGGAATGTCTTGCTCGTGAAATATGGAATGAGGACAGGAAAGGAGAGAATTGATTCACAGCGCTCTACACAATGCCAGACACATTGGTCTATAAACACCACACTTCCCCCAAGCCGAACCTGCCTCCCTCTACTCTTTCTGCTCCGTTGCATGACATGACCTACAACCCCGTCATCTCCCTTAGCAACCCGCCTTAGCAACGTAGGCTCACCCTGAGAGTGTGTGTCACCTCCTCCCTGCCTGTGACGGTACGTCCCTACAGGATGGGATCAACTACCAGTGGTCTGACGGCAGTGACACGGTCTTCACCCACTGGGTTGCGGCCGATGATGATGATTTCATCCTGGGGGACTGTGTGTACATGGACGTCACCGGGGGCTGGAGGAGGGCCGACTGTGAGATGCCGCTCCAGGGAGCCCTGTGCCATGTCCCACCACCTAGTGAGTATAGCCTGGGTTCCTAGCACATTATAAAACAGTGGCTACTAAAGCTTGCTGTGCTGTTAGTCAATCCTCAAGAGTTTCGAATGCACAATGCTGCTTTTCTAAAAAAAATGTAAATCCCATAGAGAGTAATGCGTTCACCACCTACGAGGTTGTGTGTCCATCGACGTGGGTGAGGTTTGGCGCCAGCTGCTACAGCTTTGAGCCCGTGGTCCAGAGACTGACCCTGGAGGAGGCCAGAGAGCACTGCAAACACAAAGGTACAGCAACAGATGTTGCCCTCAAGTACAGATTTAGGATCAGTTTCCCCTGCCCAAATTCTAACCTTAGCACATAAGGGGAAATTGCAAAACTGTCCTTAGTTCAGCAACTTCATCCTACTGTGGTAAGTGTCCAGTACACCATGGAGCCAATTAGGTCTCATGCGAGGATGGATCAAGGATTTAATGGATCTTTCTCAATGGGAATTCCCTTGTGATGACTCCCTGTTGTGATTATGCAAAATGTAATGTTTGGTGAGAGCTCCCCCTATAGGATCCATGTAGTAGCTCCATTCCAGTGGCTAATACTGTACTGTAGCTATAGATCTGAGGGGGCAAAACATTCACGGAGAATTGCCTTCTTCATGCTCAGTAATACACATGTAATAATGAAGGTTTGGTGGGTTTTTCCCTCTTCCAGCGAACACGTCAGAGGTCCTGACCATACAGACAGAGACGGAAAACAGGTTTGTCCTGGAGCAGCTGTGGTCGTATGGCTTCCCACATCAAGCCGTCTGGCTGGGGATGTTCTTCAACACTGACAGTAAGCACATGCTTCCCCAAGTTTCCTCTCTTTAAAATAAGCAGCTTGCTGGTTTTGGCGTGCAATATAAACCAACAGCTGGCAAAAGACAGGCAATGTAAGGGCTTCGGACAGAACTGGGATAAGACACAGCTTAATAGGGTTAGTAACATAATGAATTTCAACATTTTTCAAGTAGTATTTTGATACTATTTATTGACTTAGTGTTTTAGCTGGTGAGTTGATAGAAGCACTGGGGGGAAAAAACAGCAATGACCTAGGGCAGAGTTGTAGGGTGGAAGGAGAGGGGTCGAATGAACCAATTCACAACTTCTTTATTAAACATTTTATGTTTGTCCGGTCCGATTTAGCGGGCTCCATGGCATGGCTCGATGGTTCTCCTGTGGACTACTCCAACTGGAACTTCAGGGCCCCAGACCCCAGCCTGCTGACAGCAGACACCTGTGTGTCCACCAGGGTGTCTGATGGGATGTGGCTCCTCTCTCAGTGCACTGACAGACTGGGCTTTGTCTGCAAAACTAACTCAGGTGGAGTAGAGACATTTTGGCTGCATTTACACAGGCAGCCCAAGTCTGATCTTTTGCCACTGGTTTGTCTTTTGACCAATCAAATCAGATCGTTTGCCAATAATTGGTCTTTTGACCAATCAAATCAGATCTTTTTTGCCAATATTTGAAATAAATATCAGAATTGGGCTACCTGTGTAAGTGAAGCCTCTCACTAGCCTCCAACTGCCATTATGACAAAGCTTTGTGTTATGCGTTTGTACAGTGTACATGTATGTATTCTATAGATCAGTCAAGTTAAACAGATCGCCTTCTTTGCAGATATGATCCCGGAGGTAGAAGTGGCGCCACTAAATGGTAGGTATTTAATTGAGGCTATTAACAGTTATGCTGTTTTTCTCATTTGCATTCTAATCATTTGGCATCTCAAGGTATTTTGGGAGCAGCCTCTACCATGACTAACAATGTCCTCTACCATGAGCCTTCAATGTCCAGTAAACTCACCCCTCTGTGTCTCTTCCAGGGTTGCACCACGGTATCGTCCCAGCCGCAGTCCTGGTGGCCATGCTGATCTTCGCCGTGCTGGTGGCGGCGCTCTGGTTCGTCTACAAGAGGAACGTGACTCGCTTCCGCAGACTGCCGTCCCTGGGAAACGCGTACTACAGACATACTAGTTCCCAGGCCACAGACTCCGATGGAAACGTTCTCATCGCAGATCTGGAAGCTCACTCTGGAGAATAGGGCTGTGTCCGAAATGGCCCTCGTTCCCCTATATAGGTGCACGGCTTTGGTCAAAAGTAGTGCACTCTATAGGGAATACGGTGCCTTTTTCAGATGCACTATAGGACTTATTGGAAGACAGCAAAATGGTGACGTTCTCGAAAGTTGGGTAAAGCATGGGAATGGGCCGAACTCTCTGTATGACTGTGAACATTGGTATGTCTCTGTGGAGTCTGAAATGGACCACAGCAAGGGAACGTAGAGAATAATGTCAGAGCCCAAATAGCTTTATCCACTTGAATCCCACAGGAGGCGGCTGAGGGGAGAACTGCTCGTAATAATGGCAGGAAATGAGCAACTGGAATGGCATCAGACATCTGGAAACCACGCGTTTGATGTATTTGATACCATTCAACTCCGGTCATTACAAAGGAGCCCGTTCTCCCCAATTCAGATGCCACCAACCTCCTGTGCTTTATACAAGTAGTTGATGAATTAGGAACCAATCGTGTGGCTGAGAGTGAGGGAGTGCATCTTCATGTGAAGTAAGTTTTGTCTACAAAGGATTAGTGCCGTTATCCCAAGTAACTTTGAAAGGTGCTGTCATTCTAATGTATCCGTTTGGAAGTCGATAGATATTCTTTGCACTGTTAACTTGCTGATTCGTTATTATGGTACAATGCCAACTGCTCCCACTAATGCTGGTGCCCACTGTATTTGAGAGTACAGTTTTTAGTTTTCTGTAATGCCGTGTACAGGACCCAAAACTATTTTATACTTGTTTAAGATAACAATGGCCGCGATTCAGTTGTTCTTTACAGCAAAGACAAAGTCATACTTTTGCAATACATTCTGAAGTCATCTTCTATGTATTTTAAAAAAAATATTTGTTACATTTATGAACAGAAATAAGACCCCAAATCAATTTCAAGTTGTGTTTTTGAAATCAAAAAGTGTCATTAAAGTACGGTGTTTCTTTGTCAGCACTTTATTGCACAAAACTCCATTAATGCCATACGGAAAGATGATGTTTTAGTTTAGAGTTTTTTTTGTTTGTTTATGTGCATTCCTGTTGCGTATATTTCCCTACACACAGAACACACGCTCGCACCCTCACAGTATTTCTTAAGTGGCTTATAAGTACATACATGATATTCATAAGAGGAAGGGAAGAAAAAGTAAAGAGAAAATGCAGGCATTTATTTATGTTTTATTTATCGTTGCGAGAAAAATATTTGTCGTTCACTTCCATTTTGTTCATTTGGTCCACACGTCTGTCAAAATGTAGGAGCAAAGAAACTTTTATTGATGAAACAAAAAATGATGTTAACAAAGTGCTGTTATGTAAATGGTAGCTCTTTGAGAATGAATCCAGTATTCTAAGTAGACTTATGTGTGGGTTGTTTATTATGAGGTACAGTCTTTGCTGTGTTACCTGTTGTCGTTGTTCTATATTGGGTACACGGAGTTAATAGATATGAAATATGTTGATGTAGGTTTTTCTGTTGTGTGGAAAGAAACACATGGAAGAGGATAACACGGATGCTTGAAAAATGTTTACTGTCTTTTGTTATTTTGTATTGATAATGTTCGTAACACATGCTATGTGCCTTCAGTGTAAATAAAAATGAAGCTGTATCCCAAGTTGTATCTGAACTGTGTCTTGCTATACCACGTTGGCTTTGAAATGAGTCATCTGCATTGAGATGGTCTGCAGTGCACTGTGGGGGTGGTATCCGAATATTGTCTTTATCCTGTTTATTTCTACCATATTTGCTTTGAAATGAGTTATTTGCATTGAGATGCTGTGTGGTGAGGGACTAGGGCAGGGGTGACATCATGTGGATGAGGGAGAAGTGAGTAGGATGGACTCGTGGGTCTCTCTTTAGGTTCCAAATGGCATCCTATTCCCTATTTAGTGCACTACTTTTGAAGAGGACACATAAGGGCTCTGGTCAAATGTAGTGCACTATATAGGGAATAGGGTACCATTTAGTAGAAATACTTTTGTCTGGCAATGGCATCTACAGACTGGCCTGACGGTTGTTGTTGGCTGAGAATGCAGGCTTCATGGTTGAGATGATTCACTGCATGATTTTCATTGCTGTTCTTATTTGCTTGTCTTTGAGAGAATTGACAGTGTCTTATGATAGTCGGAGACGCAGCATCAACATACTTTTCTTTGTTTATCAGTGTCTTTTGTCGTTGACTCCGCATAATACACACGTACTGTGAATTGTGTATTATATTGCAAAATAACATCAATTCAGTTGTACTTTTCAGTTCGCAGACTGGGAGTGGTCCTGTTATGCGTAGTTTAATATTGGCGAATCACAAGCTCGCAATCTTCCACGGGGAAAAACGCAGAACACCGTAACAGCCTAGGAAGCGGACTTGAGGATAGTCACAACTAACTGTCAGTCAACAAGTTTAAAGTAGGCTCGTGTTACTTTAAAACGCAGAATTGGGTATGAGCAAACTGTAGGCTGGCTACTGGAGACGTGTGAATCCGAATAGAGAAGACGTGGTATTATAACCATAGAGAAAATGACACTCCAAGCAACATTTTACCTATGTTTTTTCTTATTCTTTTGTGATAAAACGATTTGTTTTGGAACTTGCGCATCAACTACATATTCCGGTAAGTAGGGTGCTTTCCATTTTCATCACTAGGCATGCGCGCCCCGTTCCTGGCTAAACTCGTTGAAAGATAATCGCGTTTCCAGGCTCGACTGCTACTTAGAGAGTCCGTGGTAGCACATTATTGTTTTGAATGGGGTTTAGGTTCAATAATGGGACTTCAAGCCCCTTTGTTCAATTTCAAAAGCAGGAAGTAACGTACGCTTGCCGTATAATCAATTTCCTCATTTCGCATCTGCTTTCAAAATGCGTAATGACCATTTTATAAAGTATATCCATCATAATTAAAATAACGACCTCTTGAAACTCCTATGGCGTTTAAAATGTGCAGCCCTATTTGAGCAGTGATGCCTATTTAGACATTTTGTTGCTAGATTTAGCAAATTTTCAGACTACCCTGGCAACTTTTTTTTCAAACATCACCAAGCAACAAATGTGGCTACATTTAAACATGTATTTGGAAATATTAGCAACTTTTGAAAAGTGACTCAAACGCTAAAATGCATGCATTTTCCCTCTAAATGACACATTATTTTCTCTGTCACACACTCAGTCACAACACACGTGCATGGCTGCAAAAGTGAATTGTGAGTGACGTCAGCAGCAGGCGCTCAGCTCGTGCACAGGCAGCAGCAATTTCAGTAAATTGCAAATCATCATTGTTGGCTGACTGCAGCAGCAGTGGTACGGGTTCTACGAGCAAAACCCAATGAATATAGTTGGTCACGAATGTTTGATCTTGAACATAACTTACAACATCAATCAACATGTCTCAATCAAAATTGTACAGAAAAGAGTGGGAGTCTGTACCTGAACAAAATTAATGTCAAATCATATTTTTTGACGAGATGGCCAGTCAATTTGAGTAACATTATTGTGTATGTCACTTAATGACGCTGTTTTACGATATCACGCAATGACATCACAACGTAATTTAGCAACAAATCAACCTGCCTCTAGCAATTTACCCTGAAAATGAGTTGGCAACACTGCTATTGAGTATTTGGTACAATGGTGCAAAGTCATTGCTGCAAGGTTTGCATGATCATACCTTACAGTTCTCTCACTCTCTCCCAGTAAGCCTCTCTTTAATGAGCATAGGCCACCTTATTAGACATACACAATGTTGCAGTACCAGTTTATAAATAGCTAATCTCATACTCATCATAGGCTGAATATGTTCAACTCAGAGATGCAGTCTGTTTTGCTTCTGAGTTCAACTGCTAACCTATTATTGTAAAGGCACAAGGCGAGACCCAACGGCAGACACAGGAGGCAGATGGTTAAGCTCCGATATTTATTAGAACAAAAGAGGTTGGTCAAAAGGCAGGTCAGGGACAGGCGAGAGTTCATAAACCAGGTCAGAGTCCAAACAGTACCAGGCGATAGGCAGGCTCGAGGTCAGGACAGACAGAGTGGTCAGGACAGGCAAGGGTCAAAAACAGGAGGACTGGGAAAAATAGGAGCTAGAAAAAACGCTGGTTGACTTGGCAAAACAAGATGAACTGGCACAGAGAGACAGGAAACACAGGGATAAATACACTGGGGACTAATGGGGGAAAACAGGTGACACCTGGAGGAGGGTGGAGACAATCACAGAGACAGGGGAAACAGATCAGGGCGTGACAATTATACAGTACACATGATATCGTTTCTGGTTTTACATTTACGACAGCTACTGTCAGTTGAGTTTTTCTTCTTAGTTTGTTCAGTGAATCAGGTCAATCAATACATTATGGAGAATTAAACCATTTAATTATATGTTGTTTACTGTTTAATAGTTCCTTATATGGTGTTCCTTATTACACGTGCACGTTCACATTTGCACACTTTATACTGTATCTAATTGTTGAAAATAAAGGCTATTTTCAGCTCATCGAAAGTGTTTCAGAGTGACACATCATACCCAGTTGTATTCAATTGGCCTCTAATTCAATGACATTCTTTAGTCCAGATTAGGAAATGATAAAACCACTCTGTATTGTTGGTAGAATGTTTAATGGATTTAAGGCTGCCACATGATGGAGGATAAAAGCAATTGGCCTGCACACTGAGAATATTATCAGCAATCAATGTTGGAGACCATGAAAAGCACAGGCCCAATAGACCCCTTGTGTGTTTAGATTATGTTTTTTTGCTTATCTGATTTGTTGATTTCCTTGAAATTGAGTCTTGGTTCCGTGCCTCCACGGCAAGCTGTATTTAGGAAAAGAGAACCAGCAGCTAAGCTGACAATTAGATGGGACGTTGTAGATATCGACCAAGCATTCGAATGAATAGTGATACAAAAATCTATTGTAAACATACTAAAATATTTTGTTGAGTGAATTTATATCGTTGTAGTGATGTCACTATACTTACTAACACTTTTATTATGACTATAATATCACTATATTTACTCATGTTCATGATAATTTCCAGGTAACGACACCTTCACCATACAGCATGTGAGCACAGGGAAGTGCCTGGTGGCTACGTCCACGTCTGGGACTGGAGTTTCCGGGATAGCAGGGGCTAAGTCTGGAGGGTCCGGGTTCAACGTGACCCTGGGGGAGTGTGACGGCTCCAGGGGGTCCCAGTGGAAGTGGGGGTCCGGCCACCGTCTCTTCCACGTGGGCACGTCCCAGTGCTTGGGTCTGGAGGAGAAGACCAAGGCCCTGTCTCTGTTCAGCTGTAGCCCCATGGAGAACACCATGCTGTTGTGGCGCTGCCTGGACTGGGCCATCTATACGGTAGACCAGATGGGCCTCACAGTGACCGACGGGCTGGTCAGTGCCAAGCGTGACTCCTCAGACGCCTGGAGGAGGGATGAGTCGACCGATAATATCTGCCAGCGGCCGATGCGCAGTGAGTGTGTTCTGTCCTCTGAGTGTGTTCTGTCCTCTGAGCGGCTTATTCTCCTAATGGAATAGAATAGAGCATAATATAATATAATAAACATAGGCCTACATGAGATGGGCAAAACTATCTATGCTTATTTACATGTATAAAACCTCTAGCCACATTTTACAAGAATGCGCTGAATTTAGATATACACTACCGTTCAAAAGTTTGGGGTCACTTCGAAATTTTCTTGTTTTCCTTGAAAACATATATGAAATGAGTTGCAAAATGAATAGGAAATATAGTCAAGTTGTTGACAAGGTTTTAAATAATGATTTTTAATTGAAATAATAATTGTGTCCTTCAAACTTTGCTTTTGTCAAAGAATCCTCCGTTTGCAGCAATTAGAGCCTTGCAGACCTTTGGCATTCTAGTTGTCAATTTGTTGAGGTAATCTGAAGAGATTTCACCCCATGCTTCCTGAAGCACCTCCCACATGTTGGATTGGCTTGATGGACACTTCTTACATACCATACGGTCAAGCTGCTCCCACAACAGCTCAATAGGGTTGAGATCCGGTGACTGTGCTGGCCACTCCATTATAGACAGCTGACTGCTTCTTCCCTAAATAGTTATTGCATAGTTTGGAGCTGTGCTTTGGGTCACTGTCCTCCTGTAGGAGGAAATTGTCTCCAATTAAGCGCCGTCTACAGGGGATGGCATGGCATTGCAAAATGGAGTGATAGCCTTCCTTCTTCAAGATCCCTTTTACCCTGTACAAATCTCCCACTTTACCACCACCATAGCACCCCCAGACCATCACATTGCCTCCACCATGCTTGACAGATGTGGTCAAGCACTCCTCCAGCATCTTTTCATTTTTTTTCTGCATCTCACAAATGTTCTTTGTGATCCGAACACCTCAAACTTAGATTTGTCTGTCCATAACACTTCTCTCCAATCTTCCTCTGTCCAGTGTCTGTGTTCTTTTGTCCATCTTAATCTTTTCTTTTTATTGGCCAGTCTGAGATATGGCTTTTTCTTTGCAACTCTGCCTAGAAGGCCAGAGACTGGTGTTTTGCGGGTACTGTTCAATGAAGCTGCCAGTTGAGGGCTTGTGAGGCGTCTGTTTCTCAAACGAGACACTCTAATGTACTTGTCCTCTTGCTCAGTTGTGCACTGGGGCCTCCCACTCCTCTTTCTATTCTAGTCAGAGCCAGTTTGCGCTGTTCTGCGAAGGGAGTAGTACACAGCATTGTACGAGATCTTCAGTTTCTTGGCAGTTTCTCGCATGGAATAACCTTAATTTCTCAGAACAAGAATAAACTGACGAGTTTCAGAAGAAAGTTCTTTATTTTTGGCCATTTTGAGTCTGTAATTGAACCCACAAATGTTGATGCTCCAAATACTCAACTAGTCCAAAGAATGCCAGTTTTATTGCTTCTTTAATTAGCACAGCAGTTTTCAGCTGCGCTAACATAACTGCAAAGGTGGTTTTCTAATGATCAATTAGGCTTTTAAAATAATAAACTTGGATTAGCTAACACAACATGCCATTGTAACCCAGGAGTGATGGTTGCTGATAATGGGACTCTGTATATATACCATTCAAAATCAGCTATTTCCAGCTCCAATAGTCATTTACAACATTAACTATGTCTACACTGTATTTCGGATCAATTTGATGTTATTTTAATGGACAATTTTTTTAAATTTTTTTATTTTTTATTTTTTTAAACAAGGACATTTCTAAGTGACCCCAAACTTTTGGACAGTAGTGTATGTTTACATTAATATCTTTATGAACAACATCTTGTATTACTTGGAGACAATAGATTTAGCATGGTCTGTTGTATGCTAATGTTCAGGTGCACTGTACTCTGCTTGGCCGTCAGATGTTTTATTAGTCCCGTTTGGAATTGAAGGGGAGTCTTTCCAACCAGAATTAGCATAGTCTTCCTTGTAACCGTGTTTGTTAACACGGCTAATATGACTCAGCAAGGCCTGTCATTTTAACTAAACGTAGGGTATGGTAACGTGACAGGGGCAAAGGGATTTTTGTTTATCAAGTCGAAGCTCATTTGCTGCATTTCTACACAATTTTAAAAACTCTAAAATACAATTTGGAGAACAGCTTAATTGACTCCGGCCTTTATCACCTTGGCTGCTGTAGCTTCATTTGGCTCAGTCGATAGGGGACTTAACAATCTACAAACACGTCATACAGCGGTTAGCTGCTACATACAAAACTCTAGTTTTGTTTCCTTTCAAGTCAAACGGCAGTTTTCTAGCTATCTACAGCCATTTTCCACCTCTGCACTGTTTTGAGAGAAAGGTTGCGTTGTTCACTGCAGCCTTTCCTCTCGCTCCGACGCGTCCTAAAACATGTTCTCTACTAGCGACAGACAGCCTTTCCTCTCGCTCCGACGCGTCCTAAAACAGGTTCTCTACTAGCGACAGACAGCCTTTCCTCTCGCTCCGACGCGTCCTAAAACATGTTCTCTACTAGCGACAGACAGCCTTTCCTCTCGCTCCGACGCGTCCTAAAACATGTTCTCTACTAGCGACAGACAGCCTTTCCTCTCGCTCCGACGTGTCCTAAAACATTTTCTCTACTAGCGACAGACAGCCTTTCCTCTCGCTCCGACGCGTCCTAAAACATGTTCTCTACTAGCGACAGACAGCCTTTCCTCTCGCTCCGACGCGTCCTAAAACATGTTCTCTACTAGCGACAGACAGCCTTTCCACTCGCTCCGACGCGTCCTAAAACATGTTCTCTACTAGCGACAGACAGCCTTTCCTCTCGCTCCGACGTGTCCTAAAACATGTTCTCTACTAGCGACAGACAGCCTTTCCACTCGCTCCGACGCGTCCTAAAACATGTTCTCTACTAGCGACAGACAGCCTGCCTCAGAGCTGTCCACATAGTTCTAATGCTAGCCCGCCAATATTGCTAAACTGCATTTGCATTTTAATCTGCATTAGAATGATTTTAGTCACCTATTTTAAATTGTTGGTGTTGAACTAGGGTATGGTGACTGCCATACTGTGCCATACCCAATTGATGCCCCCTGTGCATCACATTAAATAAATACCCTTGACCCTGTTCCATTTGAAATCGTATCTATGGCACTGTATGCCAGTTGTTTGCCAGTAGCCTTCTGCTAAATGATACAGTTTAACATGATCTAAACTCTGGCCCTCCATTGAAAGCAGCAGCTTTTGTATTCAATTAATGTGTTCTCCTACATTAAGGACCTGTACACAGACCTGTCCTACATACTAAATCCAGTTGAGTTGACAGTCAAACTGTGCGAGGTCGTATCTTTAGATATGTCCAGATTGAATACTGCCTCCAATATTCCTAATAAACTCATTTGAAATGGGTGCCATGGGATTCATTCTAATTATTTTTCTCCTCTACCCATAGTTGTCCACACCACCAATGGGACGTCGACCGGGGAGCCCTGTGAATTTCCCTTCCACTACAACGGCAGCTGGTACCACGAGTGCCTCCCCGACGACCAATCACCTGGACTATACTGGTGTTCCACAACCTCCGACTTTGACGCTGACAAAAAGATGGGATATTGTTTAAAACATGGTACGTTTATAGACACAAATCATGATTCTGGAATCAATCTACTACTAGTCTTCTTGCACCGTTTCCCTTCACATATACTGATTACTGGAACTAGTACTAGTAGAGTACTTAAAATAAAATATATTTTGGTATTTCATACAGTTAACTAGTCCAACACTCTAACCACCTGATTACATTGCACTCCACGAGGAGCTTGCCTGTTACACGAATGCAGTAAGCCAAGATAAGCATTAAACTTATCTTATAAATAACAATCAATCAATCATAATCACTAGTTAACTACATATGGTTGATGATATTACTAGTTTATCTAGTGTGTCCTGCGTTGCATATAATCGATGCGGTGCGTATTCGTGACAAAGGACAGTCGTTGCTTATGGTGTACCTAAACCATAAACATCCATGCCTTTCCTAAAATCAATACACAGAAGTATATATTTTTAAACCTGCATATTTAGCTAAAGGAAATCCAGGTTAGCAGGCAATATTAACCAGGTGAAATTGTGTCACTTCTCTTGCTTTCATTGCACGCAGAGTCAGTGTATATGCAACAGTTTGGGCCGCCTAATTTGCCAGAATTTTACGTAATTATGACATAACATTGAAGGTTGTGCAATGTAACAGGAATATTTAGACTTATGGATGCCACAGGAATATTTAGACTTATGGATAAAGTATGGAATTTCACTGAAAGAATAAACGTCTTGTTTTCGAGATGATAGTTTCCAGTTTCGACCATATTAATGACCTAAGGCTCGAATTTCTGTGTGTTATTATGTTATAATTAAGTCTATGATTTGATAGAGCAGTCTGACTGAGTGATTGTAGGCACCAGCAGGCTCGTAAGCATTCATTCAAACAGCACTTTAGTGCGTTTTGCCAGCAGCTCTTCACTGTGCTTCAAGCATTGAGCTGTTTATGACTTCAAGCCTATCAACTCCCGAGATTAGGCTGGTGTAACCGATGTGAAATGGCTTGCTAGTTAGCGGGGTGCACGCTAATAGCTTTTCAGGCATCACTCGCTCTGAGACTTGGAGTGGTTATTCCCCTTGCTCTGCATGGGTAAATCTGCTTCGAGGGTGGCTGTTGTTGATGTGTTCCTGGTTCGAGCCCAGGTAGGAGCGAGGAGAGGGACAGAAGCTATACTGTTAAACTGGCAATACTAAAGTGCCTATAAGAACATCCAATAGTCAAAGGTATATGAAATACAAATGGTATAGAGAGAAATAGTCCTATAATAACTACAACCTAAAACTTCTTACCTGGGAATATTGATTATTCATGTTAAAAGGAACCACCAGCTTTCATATGTTCTCATGTTCTGAGCAAGGAACTTAAACATTAGCTTTCTTACATGGCACATATTGCACTTTTACTTTCTTCTCCATCACTTAGTTTTTTGCATTATTTAAACCAAATTGAACATGTTTCATTATTTATTTGAGGCTAAATAGATTTTTATTTATGTATTATATTAAGTTAAAATAAGTGTTCATTCAGTATTGTTGTAATTGTCATTATTACAAATCCATTTTTTTTTAAAATCGGCCTATTAATCGGTGCCGGCTTTTTTTGGTCCTCCAATAATCTGTATCGGTATCGGCGTTGAAAAATCATAATCTGTCGACCTCTAGTTCAGACACTGTTTTTATTTGGCATATGTTTGACGATAAGTTTTCCTGAAATATGGAACGATACATTTGTCTGTTGGATGCTAGTTGAGAAATGCTGTAGCAAAACAATGTGTTCAGCGGTATTGTTGGATACGCACAAAACCCCCGACATACACACACACACACACATACTACCTCAATTCTGAAACCCCTCTCTGATCTCTCTCACAGAGGAAGGCTGCAAGGCCCTGTTCGATGGCCCTGAGGAGGGACCCTGTTATGAGTTTGTGTCCCAGGTCGCGGTGACATGGCAGGAAGCGCTGGACTCTTGTCGCAGCCAGGGAGCTGACCTGCTCAGCGTCTCCAGCTCAGAGGACCAAGCCTTCCCCATCTGTAAGACTGCCTTCCACTATAGTGGCTGTCTATGGCCTCATTCAAACAAAACAAGCATCCCAAACCTGTATTACAGGAAGAGTAATATGAATCATGTACTGCAAATATGCAATACTTGGAACTACTCGGCACATACTACTTACTTGGAAGTAATTGGGGCTACAGTACTTGGGTCTACAACTACTTGGCACATACTACTTACTTGGAAGTAATTGGGGCTACAGTACTTGGGACTACAACTACTTGGCACAAAAATAGTATTGTAGTGTAGGAGTCTATAGTGTAGTATTTGTGCCTGTACTTTCAGGATTAGACACACTGGAATTACACTCTCAATTGTTTAGAAACAAAAATACATACATATCACGGGTCATTGTCAGTTTTCATACTATCACTTCAGTTTTGGCAGCTGCGGCTTGAGCGGGCGCGCGCACCCACACCCTCAGAGAAAGAGAGCAGTCACAGCTCTTTCTCTATGACTGTTCCTTCACCACACAGGAAAGGAAAGTCTTTGTGTGCACTGCAGGATGGTGCACTTTGCAGATGTTATTTGCTCTCATTGGATTACAGAGAGAGAGATTTATACAAGGAAGCTTTTAGAAGAGAGACACTGCACAGCAAGCACAACTGTTATTGTTCAGAACCATCACCATCCATCATTATTACACTATTATCCCAGGTTAGAAGACATATAAGGAACCTATTTCCCTGACTGTTAAGAGGGGGTAAAACATAGATATTTTTTTATTGACTAATTGCCGATATGATATATGCCCTCAAGGTCAGTAAAAATGAAGATTCCGTCATTTACTTTGTAGCTAGATTAGCTTGTCTAATCTTGTCTCGTCTCTGTTCTGTGTGGACTGAAGTGGACGTGGCCCATAACAGCAGGCCAGACAGGATGTGGATCGGCCTACACCAGCTGGACTCGTCTCAGGGCTGGCAGTGGTCAGACGGCTCACCCCTCAACAACGTGCGCTGGGACAACGGTGAGGACGTTATAGCATGGTACTTTGTACAACTGTGGTACAACTATGTAATAACCATGGTACAACTATGGTACATATATGGTACTATGGTACATATACATATATAGCAATGTCACAACTAGGTTACAACTATTTATAGTACAACGATATAGCCGTGGCACATATACTGTATAGTAAACGCATTGGTTGGTACAGGTATGCCACAATCATACCACCCTACTGCCTGGCACTCATCTCATTCTCCAGCCTGTGTCACAATGCCACCAGGGAAACACAGAGGCCAGCGTTGTGTTGTGAGCAGGCAGGGAGGGTCGTTGTGACTGGACGCAGCACTGCACAGGGACAGGCAGTGTGTGTGCTTGAGGACTGTCGTGAACGAGCTTGAACAACAAGTCAACTTGCCTGAATGGGCCTCTGTATATAACCATTAGCACGTGGCCTAGTCAAAAGTAGTGCACTGTATATGGGAATATGCTGCCATTTGGGGCAACTGCTGTGTCAGAGTGGTGATGACGTCATTATCACGTTTCATGTTTCGAAGTAACAATGTTTATTACAACAACAGGAGCAAAGGTGCAGGACGACAGGCAGGGTCAGGTCAGGCAGAGGTCGATAATTCAGAATAGTGGGGTAAAGGTACAAGACGGCAGGCAGGGTCAGGTCAGGCAGAGGTCGATAATCCAGAATAGTGGGGTAAAGGTACAAGACTGCAGGCAGGGTCAGGTCAGAATAGTAGGGTAAAGGTACAGAGGCAGGCAGGGTCAGATAAATCCAGAATAGGTCAGGGGGCAGAGGTAAAGGTAAAGGTACAAGATGGCAGTCAGGGTCAGGTCAGGCAGAGGGTAGATCACTAGAAAAACTAGAAAACAGGAATTAGGCAGACAAAATAGTGGGGTAAAGGTACAAGACTAGCAGGGTCAGGACAGGCAGAATCACAGGTATAAATACACAGGGGATAGGCAGAGGTCGGGAATAGAAGATGGGGTCAGGCAGAGGTCACCTGGGGGTAAAGACAAGATGGCAGTCAAGGTCAGACAGATGAAAACAGGAATTAAGACAAAACTAGCAACAGAGAACACAGGTATAAATACACAGGGGACAAGATCACACCTGGAGACAAGCACAAAGACAGATTCCTGACAGTCACTGTCCTTCCTTTGACCTCTCTGGGTTGTGTTTTTGTCAACCCTCAGTTTACCAAAGAGGAGTAAATAACTACTGATTTGCTGGTTCATTAGGAAAGCTAAACTAAGTGTGTGTGTGTGTGTGTGTGTGTGTGTGTGTGTGTGTGTGTGTGTGTGTGTGTGTGTGTGTGTGTGTGTGTGTGTGTGTGTGTGTGTGTGTGTGTAGGGATGCCACACACATCGATCCTTAGGGAGTCAGACTGTGGATTCATGAATTCGAAAAACTACTACGAGAGTGAGATCTGCGATAAAAAACTTCCCTACATCTGTAAGAAAAACGTCAACGTCACCCAGTCGGTAGCAACAGGTGAGAGTCAACCAGTTTATCACATTAATAGGGAAAGTCTTACTCTTTTATCCTCCAATTAGATACACTGTATTTCTGTCCTCTGCCAAAGGGATTTATGTAGCACTTTTCCAAGGTGCTGAAGCACTTTACATTTGAAGGCCATCCTAGATTTGCAACTCAATTCAACTGTATTTTTCCCTCTGTTTTTTATCTTTAGAGTGCTCTTCCAAGTGCTCAAATGTTTGATTTACATGTCAGGCCATCCTAGCCTTTTAACTCACACAATATTATTTCTATCTATCTTTTCTTGATCTTGTTTTTCTCTGCAGAGCCTTTGGTGTATAAATCCACCATATGTGACGAGGGCTGGGCCCCTTGGAACACGTTCTGTTACAAGCTGGTGAAGGATGAACCAAAGATGTTTGCTCAGGCCGAGAATTACTGTAAGACCATCGGAGGAGGCCTGGTCAGTCTACACAGCCTGGACAGCATGGAGATGATCAGCACTCAGTTCCATGCAGGTACACCGCACACTCAGAGAAACCAATCACGAGATGTGTTGGGCGTGTGGATCGGTCTGAACGGGACGGGGAACCCAGCCATCCTTAGCTGGGTTGACGAGACACCTGTCTCCTTCACCTACTGGGACAGGAATCATCCTATCCAACCCTCAGGACACTCTCACTGTGTCTACTACTTTGGAGAGGTGTGTGTGTGTGTGTGTGTGTGTGTGTGTGTGTGTGTGTGTGTGTGTGTGTGTGTGTGTGTGTGTGTGTGTGTGTGTGTGTGTGTGTGTGTGTGTGTGTGTGTGTGTGTGTGTGTGTGTGTGTGTGTGTGTGTGTGTGATCATTATGCAAGATGGTTTAGCCTACAACAGATCTTGCTTGTTTACTTCTGGATATGTTTCAACAATAACATGCTTTGACAGGCTAACCATTTGCTAAGAAATAGGCAGTAGGTCCCATTGCTCACTTCATTTCATCAACATGACATTGTACTCATAGCAGACCTTAAATGTTGGGCATTTACAACCCCTAAAGGAAGTCTATGTACGGTATCTCTAGACCCATGCCTTTATCTCCTTTTTCTGTTGTCCAGTCTCATGGCTGGAGGGTTGGGAGCTGTACCCAGGAGCTGCCTTTCATGTGTCAGAAGAAAGGAGAGGTGAATGAGTCTTCTACGACAGGATGCCCTCCTGAAGGGGTAAGCATTGTTCCCCGGCCCCAACCTCCTCTTCCCAGGACACGCTGTACCTTGTCGAGCTCTTTTGATTGATTTCATTTGTTTAATTTATTCATTTTTTATTTATTTTTTATTTATTTCTGAGGACAAACAACAAATGGCGTCTAGCTGTAGGGTAACAGTTCAATGATTATTGATTTCATTTATTCGTTTTGTTTACATCTCTTCCCCTTCCTGAAGGACTGGAGGAGACATGGGAACTCGTGCTACAAAGTGGACTCTAAAGAAGTGTCGTTCAGGGACAGGTGTGACCTCACCATAAACAACAGGTACAGCCATTCCTCGTTTTCTCTTTCATTCCTCCTTTTAGCTCTGTATTGTCCAGCCACTGTCAAGTCAACTCTGTATTTCAGAGAAGGTGCCAAAACCCAACAGCATTCCACATCAACTCTCAACATTCAGTGCGGTCTCACTAATTGTCTTGTTCCCTCTTGCAAGGTCTAAAGTAGTGCACTATATAGGGAATAGGGTGCCATTTAGGACGCAAGGCTCAATCGTTCCTCAATGTGTTCTCCACAGGTTTGAGCAGGCCTTCATCAATAGACTCCTTGCAGAAGAGATCAACGTAAAGAGACAGTATTTCTGGACGGGCCTCCAGGACATAAAGACTACAGGGGAGTACCAGTGGGTCGCTCAGGATGGCTCGGAAACCAACGTCGCATACACCAACTGGGGCGTGTTTGAACCAGGTTCGTCCCGACTGAGAAGTATTCTGTAATTGGATGAGGGTTTAACCTTGTTGGGGTTTCAGTGGTGAGAAATGGAGAGAAACGAGTGATTGGTGTGCATGAGTTACGTGTGTGTCTGTGTGTGTGTGTGTTACATACGTGTGTATGCGAGTTACTTACGTGTGTGTCTGTGTGTGTTTCAGCCCTAGCAGGGGGCTGTGCAGTGATGTCCACAGCCAATCCTCTGGGTAAATGGGTGGTAAAGAACTGCACCATGTTTAAAGCTGGCTCCATCTGTAAGAGAGACATCGCCGCTCCACAGCCCCTAGAGCCTGAGCCTGACCCTAACCTCCCCTGTCCCGATGGATGGACATCCAGGCCTGGCATTTCCTACTGCTACAAGGTATGTGTCGGCCTGTGTGTGTCCTTGAAATGAATTGACGCAGATCCAGTTTACTTCACTCGGCAGTGTCCACTCGATGCGCCTTAGTGTCCGTGTTGGTTTAAGTTACTGTGTCGTTGCACATTGAGGTCTCATGGTGACCTGATTGCGGTATGTTAGTGTGTTATAACAACATTACCGTAGGGTCTTGGTGTGTTAGTATTGGTAACCATGGCGATGCTGTGCCAGGTGTTCCACGAGGAGAGGCTGAGTCGTAAGCGGTCCTGGGAGGAGGCAGAGAGGTTCTGTGAGGCCCTGGGGGCCCATCTGCCCAGCTTCAACCACCCACAGGAGATGAAAGCCCTGCACTATGTTATGAGAGACTCCATCAGGTAGGGGCCCTTGCGTGCACACACACACCCACACACACGCTGCACCTACCACTTGCGCATATACTCACCTGCACACACACACAGACACACGCCGCACCTACCACTTGCACATATACTCACACGCACACACACTGCACCTACCACTTGCGCATATACTCACATGCACACACACACACACACACACACACACACACACACACACACACGCTGCACCTACCACTTGCGCATATACTCACATGCACACACACACACACACACGCTGCACCTACCACTTGCGCATATACTCACATGCACGCACACACGTCATTCTTTTTCTCTCTGCGATAACACACTCAATCACAATAGTCAGACTGGTCTAGCCACCTCAACTAAACAATGTGAATGTATGTTTATAGTTACATTCCAACAACAGCAACTTAATGCCAGCTTTATGCAGTACACACCACACTGCCATATCGCTCGTAGGTCAGAGCTTACACACCGCTCTAGTTCCCACCACTGTAACTGTCCCCAACACCCAGCACAGTTACCACACACATCTGTGTTTTCAAATTCACACAGGATCATCGTCTTTATGCTAATGTGAGCTGATTCCAGTCAAAAGTAACAAGTATGGTTCATACCAGGACACACCCTGTCCTGCAATGCTCTGCAGGGGGAAGGTTAAATCACTAGCAACAATATACTTAAGACACTGGAACATTGTTTAAACACTGCCTTTTTAGCACACAAACATTTTAATAACCCCCCCCAAAAAAAGATGTGAGAATGATGTTTGTTAACGGTGTTTGTGTCCTGTCTGTCCCAGTGATGACCGGTTCTTCTGGGTGGGGCTGAACAGGAGAAACCCAGCTGCTGGTTCCTGGGAGTGGAGCGACAACAGGCCTGTGAGTAGAGGACAAAAACATTGTACCTCAGTGTGTAACTCCCGTAGAGAGACTATAATAAGTAACCATTATTATAATAGACATGTCGTGATTCATCCGAAGGTGTCCATGGCCATTTTCCCCCAAGAGTTCCACGAGGATGACGAGTACAACCGGGGCTGCACAGCCTTTAAGGTGGGTTGGTTCAGATACTGGAATACAGCCTCAACACTGCAGACCAGCTGCTGGTGGGCGGTCGTGACAGTTGTCACTACTTAAACCCACCCTCATTCTGTGTCCATGTCAGCTTCTTCCTACATCACATGCTCCATTTCACTGTCATTATCATCAGGGCCAGGAGTTTTACTACCTATAAAAGCCACTGGCCCAGAAACATGTTGGCAATGAATATCTGTCTACAGTTGTCATATCGATTTTATTTATCTGTTATTTTACCAGGTAAGTTGACTGAGAACACGTTCTCATTTGCAGCAACGACCTGGGGATTAGTAACAGGGGAGAATGAGCCAATTGTAAACTGGGGATTATTAGGTGACCGTGATGGTTTGAGGGCCAGATTGGGAATTTAGCCAGGACACCAGGGTTAACACCCCTACTCTTACGATAAGTGTCATGGGATCTTTTTAATGACCTCAGCGAGACAGGACACCCGTTTATCTTCCCTTCCCAAAAGACAGCACCCTACACAGGGCAGTGTCCTGGGGCATTGGGATATTTTTTAGACCAGAGGAAAGAGTGCCTCCTACTGGTCCTCCAACACCACTTCCAGCAGCATCTGGTCTCCCATCCAGGGACTGACCAGGACCAACCCTGCTTAGCTTCAGAAGCAAGCCAGCAGTGGTATGCACGGTGGTATGCTGCTGGCAATGCTGAAATGGTTTGTCGTCTTGAAACCAATGTCTCTTTCTCTCTCTTTAACCAGACACTGAAAGGAACCTTAAAGAGTTTTTTTGTCTTCCTGATGCACGAATTCCCTCATCTGCCATTCTACGCCACCCCATTCCACTGTGACGTCAGGCTGGAGTGGGTCTGCCAGATCCCCCGTGGTAACCACGCACGCACACACACACACACTGTGACGTCAGGCTGGAGTGGGTCTGCCAGATCCCCTGTGGTAACCACACACACACACTCACTGTGACGTCAGGCTGGAGTGGGTCTGCCAGATCCCCTGTGGTAACCACACACACACACACACACACACACACACTGTGACGTCAGACTGGAGTGGGTCTGCCAGATCCCCCGTGGTAACCACACACACACACACACACACACTGTGACGTCAGGCTGGAGTGGGTCTGCCAGATCCCCATGGTAACCACACACACACACACACACACACACTCACTGTGACGTCAGGCTGGAGTGGGTCTGCCAGATCCCCCGTGGTAACCACACACACACACTCACTGTGACGTCAGGCTGGAGTGGGTCTGCCAGATCCCCCGTGGTAACCACACACACACACACACTCACTGTGACGTCAGGCAGGAGTGGGTCTGCCAGATCCCCCGTGGTAACCACACACACACACACACACTCACTGTGACGTCAGGCTGGAGTGGGTCTGCCAGATCCCCCGTGGTAACCACACACACACACACACTCACTGTGACGTCAGGCTGGAGTGGGTCTGCCAGATCCCCCGTGGTAACCACACACACACACACACACACACACACACACACACACACACACACACACACACACACACACTGGCCACGTGATTGTAAACCTGTCCTAGCTCCTCCTTAGTTTCAATTCAAAAGTGTCTCTTGTGTAGTGTCTGCTTGACCCACGTTGAACCGGTTGGCCAACATAAACAGTCCTCTGTCCATTTTTACAAGAAACCCTCATTTAGGAGTCAGAGTTTGGGGAAATGTTTGGTGACCTTTACACATTCAATCTTGCATTCGCA
Source organism: Oncorhynchus keta (assembly GCF_023373465.1). Taxonomy (NCBI): domain Eukaryota; kingdom Metazoa; phylum Chordata; class Actinopteri; order Salmoniformes; family Salmonidae; genus Oncorhynchus; species Oncorhynchus keta. Next base: position 54,955,856 of record NC_068450.1, read on the forward strand.
TAGTTGAAAATAACTGTTTGTTTGTTCATTTTGAAATAGGAAAAACTCCCGAGAACCCAGAGTGGTACAATCCTGGTAAGTCAATCAAATTTCAATTAAATGTATTTATAAAGCCCTTTTTACATCAGCCGACAAAGAGCTATACAGAAACCCAGCCTAAAACCCCAAACAGCAAGCAATGCAGATGTAGAAACCAAGAGAGGAACCAGACTCTGAGGGGTGGCCAGTCCTCTTCTGGCTGTGCCAGGTGGAGATTATAACAGTACACGGCCAAGATGTTCAAGCGTTCATAGATGACCATTAGGGTCAAATAATAATAATCAGTGGTTGTAGAGGGTGCAACAGGTCAGCACCTCAGTATTAAATGTCAGTTGGCTTTTCATAGCCAATCTTTCAGAGTTAGAGACAGCAGGTGCAGTAGAGAGAGTCGAAAACAGTAGGTCTGGGACAGGGTAGCACGTCCGGTGAACAGGTCAGGGTTCCATAGCCGCAGGAAACTGGAGCAGCAGCACCAGGTAGACAGGGGACAGTGAGGAGTCATCAGGCCGGTAGTCCTGAGGCATGGTCCTAGGGCTCAGGTCCTAAGAGAGAATTAGAGGGAGCATACGTAAATTCACACAGGACAACCGGATAAGACAGGAGAAATACTCCAGATATAACAGACAGACCCTAGCCCCCAACACATAAACTATTGCAACATAAATACTGGAGGCTGAGACAGGAGGGGTCGGGAGACACTGTGGCCCCATCGGACGATGCACCCGGACAGGGCCAACCAGGCAGGATATAACCACACCCACTTTGCCAAAGCACAGCCCCCAAACCACTAGAGGGATATCTTCAACCACCAACTTACTACCCTGAGACAAGGCAGAGTATAGCCCACGAAGATCAAACCCACGGCACGAACCAGAGGGGTGCGCCAACCTGAACAGGAAGATCACGTCAATGACTCAACCCACTCAACTGACGTCCCTTCTTGGGACGGCATGGAAGGGCAACAGTAATTCAGAGACTGGAGTATCTGTCCATAGGACCACTTTAAGCCGTACACTCCACAGAGCTGGGCTTTACGGAAGAGTGGCCAGAAAAAAGCCATTGCTTAAAGAGGCATGTGGGAGACTCCCCCAAAATATGGAAGAAGGTACTCTGGTTAGATGAGACTAAAATTGAGCTTTTTGACCATCAAGGAAAACGCTATGTCTGACGCAAACCCAACACCTCTCATCACCCAGAGAACATCATCTCCACAGTGAAGCATGGTGGTGGCAGCGTCATGCAGTGGGGATGTTTTTCATCGGCAGGGACTTGGGAAACTGGTCAGAATTGAAGGAATGATGGATGGTGCTAAATACATGGAAACCTGTTTCAGTCTTCAAGAGATTTCAGACTGGGTCGGAGCAGGACAATGACCCTAAGCATACTGCTAAAGCAACACTCAAGTGGTTGAAGGGGAAACATTTAAATGTCTTGGAATGGCCTAGTCAAAGCCCAGACCTCAATTCAATTGATAATCTGTGGTATGATTTAAAGATTGCGAAACCCATCCAACTTGAAGGAGCTGGAGCAGTTTTGCCTTGAAGAAGGGGCAAAAATCCCAGTGGCTAGATATACCAAGCATATAGAGACATATCCCAAGAGACTTACAGCTGTAATTGCTGCAAAAGGTGGCTCTACAAAGTATTGTTTCACAATAAAAAAAAAAGATTTAGGATCTTCAAAGTGGTAGGCATGTTGTGCAAATCAAATGATACAAAAAAAAGGAAAAATGCCAAGGGGGGGTGAATACTCTAGCAAGCCACTGTAGAAAATACTGAAGAGATGAGTCTTCAATGAAAACGTAAAAGTTGAGACAGAGTCTGCATCTCTCACATGGATAGGCAGACCATTCCATAAAAATGGAGCTCTATAGGAGGAAGCCCTGCCTCCAGCTGATTCTTTTTAGAAATTCTAGGGACAATAAGGAGGCGTGGGTCTTGTGACCGTAGCGTACGTGTAGGTATGTACGGGGGGACAATATCGGAAAGATAGGTATGAGCACGCCCATGTAATGCTTTGTAGGTTAGCAGTAAAACCTTGAAATCAGCCATAGCCTTAACAGGAAGCCAGTGTAGAGAGGCTAACACTGGAGTAATATGATACAATTTTGGGGTTCTAGTCAAGATTCTAGCAGCCGTGTTTGGCACTAATTGAAGTGTATTTATTTATCCTGGTAGCCGGAAAGTAGTCATTGCAGTAGTCTAACCTAGAAGTGACAAAATAATGGATACATTTTTCTGCATAGTTTTTGGACAGAAAGTTTGATTTTTGCAATGTTATGTAGATGGAAAAAAGCTGGCCTTGAAACAGTCTTGATATGTTCTTCAAAAGAGAGATCAGGGTCCAGAGTAACGCCGAGGTCCTTCACAGTTTTATTTGAGACGACTGTACAACCATCAAGATTAATTGTCAGATCCAACAGAAGATGTCTTTGTTTTTTGGGACCTAGAACTAGCATCTATGTTTTGTCCGAGTTTAAAAGTAAAAAATTTGCCCGCCATCCACTTCATTTATGTATGAATCACAGGCTTCCAGGGAGGGCAATTTTGGGGTTTCACCATGTTTCATCAAAATGTACAGTTGTGTATTGTCCGCATAGCAGTGAAAGTTAACATTATGTTTCCGAATTACATCATCAAGAGGTAAAATATATAGTGAAAACAATAGTGGTCCTAAAACGGAACCTTGAGGAACACCGAAATATACAATTGATTTGTCAGAGGACAAACCATCCACAGAGACAAACTGAAATGTTTCCGACAGATAAGCTCTAAACCAGGCCAGAACTTGTCTGTGTAGACCAATTTGGGTGTCCGATCTCTCCAAAGGAATGTGGGAATTAATGGTATCAAAAGCAGCACTAAGGTCTAGGAGCCTTGGTCTGACGCCATTAAACGGTAATTTACCACCTTGCCGAGTGCAGTCTCATTGCTATGATGGGGTCTAAAACCAGACTGAAGCTTTTCGTATACATTGTTTATCTTCAGGAAGGCAGGGAGTTGCTGCGCAACAGCTTTTCCAAAACATTTTGAGAGGAATGGGAGATTCAATATAGGCTGATAGTTTTTTATATTTTCTGGGTCACGGTTTGGCTTTTTCAGGAGAGGCTTTATTACTGACACATTTAGTGAGTTTGGGACACATCTGGTGGATAGTGAGCCGTTTATTATGTTCAACATAAGAGGGCCAAACACAGGAAGCAGCTCTTTCAGTAGTTTGGTTGGAATAGGGTCCAGTATGCAGCGTGACGTTTTAGAGGTCATGATTATTATTAAGACTTCCAGTTTGGTGTAGCGCCATTTCCGTTGCAATTTTCTGGAAGCTTGCTTCAGGGCCAAAGTATGTTCATCTCTAGGAGACAGAACGCGTCTCCTTCCTGAGCAGTATGACGGCTGTGTGGTCCCATGGTGTTTATACTTGCATACTATTGTTTGTACCGATGAACCTTCAGGTGTTTGGAAATGGTTCATCCTTGGGAGCAAGACTTGTGGAGGTCTACAATTTGTTTTCTGGGGTCTTGGTTGATTTCTTTTGATTTTCCCATGGTGTCAATCAAAGAGGCACTGAGTTTGAAGGTAGGCCTTGAAATACATCCACAGATACATCCACAGGTACACCTCCAATTGACTCAAATGATGTCAATTAGCCTATCAGAAGCTTCTATAACCATGACATAATTTTCTGGAATTTTCCAAGCTGTTTAAAGACACAGTCAACTTGGTGCCTGTAAACTTCTGACCCACTGGAATTGTGATACAGTGAAATAATCTGTCTGTAAACAATTGTTGGAAAAATCACTTGTGTCATGCACAAAGTAGATGTCCTGACCGACTTGCCAAAACTATAGTTTGTTACCAAGAAATTTGTGGAGTGGTTAAAAAGCAAGTTTTAATGACTCCAACCTAAGTTGTATGTAAACTTCTGACTTCAACTGTAGGTCCCGAGTATGACTGTGGTATTGAGTAGGCCCGGAGATATGTTGGACAAAACCCACTGAGTCGATGATGGCTGCGAAAGCTTTTTGGAGTTGGTCTGTGTACTTTTCCATGTGAATATGAAAGTCACTAAAATGTGGATATTATCTGCCATGACTACAAGGTCCAATAGGAATTCAGGGAACTCCGTGAGGAATGCTGTATACGACCCAGGAGGCCTGTAACCAGTAGCAATAAAAAATGATTGAGTAGGCTGCATTGATTTCATTTCTAGAAACTCAAAAGATGAGCTTTAAAAAAAAAAAAAAAAAAAATTGTGTTGTAAATGTTAGCAAACACCTCCACCTTTGCGGGATGTGCAGGGGATATGGTTACTAGTGTACCCAGGAGAGGCCTCATTTAACACAGTATATTCATCAGGCTTAAGCCATGTTTCTGTCAGACCAATCACATCAAGATTATGATCAGTGATTAGTTCATTGACTATAACTGCCTTGGAAGTGAGGTATCTAACATGAATTAGCCCTATTTTGAGATGTGAGGCATCACAATCTCTTTCAATAATGACAGGAATGGAGGAGGTCTTTATTCCAGTGAGGTTGCTAAGGCGAACACAGCCATGTTTAGTTTTGCCCAACCTAGATCGAGGCACAGACACGTTCTCAATGGGGATAGCTGAGCTGACTACACTGACTGTGCTAATGGCAGATTCCACTAAACTGGCAGGGTGGCTAACAGCCTGCTGCCTGGCCTGCACCCTATTTCATTGTGGAGCTAGTGGAGTTAGAGCCCTGTCTATGTTGGTAGATAAGATGAGAGCACTCCTCAGTAGGTCAGGCTTGGTCCTGTTTGTGGGTGAGTGGTGTTGACATGTAGGTTTGGTAATATCTCTTGACTTTTTCTGATGAAATTATATACCAATGTATGATAAGCCATCAGTTAAGAAGTATGAGCTGAGTTTGTTTAATATATTGAGTACTAAAAAGAGGATTGGAGAATAATAATAATATTGATCTGTTGCAGGTGGGCACCATGAGACGTCCATATTCATTGACGGTAACGAGTTCTGGTTTGTGACGGAACCAAAGCTGCCATACGAGGAGGCTAGTTTGTACTGCAACAGCAACGGCAGCAAGCTGGCAGCACCACAAAGCTCCAACGCAGCCATACAGATCCATAATAATCTGCCACAGGTACAGAATAGTGTAATTACAGTACAGCGGTGAATAAACCAGACTTACTGTACGGTGTAAATCTAGCTAGTATAAGAAACAGTTTAAAGCTGGAATCCATAATGGTGTGACTGCCACGTTTGTTTGCAATATTACAACAACAAACAACGAACACAGTGCTCCCCTGACATCATTGCACTTACAATAGAACAGTAGAATATGTACTGCAATTTAATATCAACCCTGACTGTGATGGATATAGAGCATTAATGGATTGAAAGGAGAGAGAGAGAGAGAGGGAGAGACAGAGAGAGAGAGAGAGAGAGAGAAAAAGCAGGGAGTGGCTTGTTTTGTCCTTGTGTGTTTATTTATTCATTGACTTGTGACCTGATTGGGCAGATGTCGGCAGGGAAGCAGAGCTGGTGGGTGGATGTAAGAGACGCTGGACACTACTTCCCCATAAGGTCAGTCACGCAGTCACATGGCAAGTCACTCCTCACCAGCCAACGACACGGTCAGACAGCAACAGCAACACACGTTCTAAAACACTGCCTCCAAAACGTGTCTTGAGATGAACATTGCAGTCAAATATAAGTGATGGTATTGTGTGTGTTGGTTAGAATAAAAGTGAATGACTTTCTACTCCTGTCCTCTAGGTTACCCCTTATGCAAAACTACCAGGCTACGTTCCTGGGCAGGTGTACAACTATCAGTGACAAGAACATCTTCCCAGGTGAATGAAAACGTAACTACAGTACAAAGAGTAGTTGAAATCAAGTTGTTTCCTTTTAAATCATGTAGAAAGGATTATAATGTAGGCTCAGTAGCGTGCCGTGGTTCTGGGGCCTGGGCCTTCAGTGAAGTCCTACACAGTCCCACCCAAATTAATCCACCTCTTATTACCATCATTATGATGCCATGGCTCTAGACACTATACATTTAGACAGAAACGCAGTAGAACCAGGCGTTGCGTCACCTTGAAATTGACATTTTTATTCAGAGAATTGCAGGGGAAAGAGTACAATACCTTTTCATTGTGCAGCTTCGTTGCCCTGCGCGCTCGTTGAGCTGTAGATCCACTCGGGTGTCCCCAAAAGTTTTCAAAAGCACCATTGTTTGTAAGTGCCCAGACGTATTTTGGTGTCTCGTTGATGCCTTGGTTAGACAACTCAGGTTTGCAAAGCCATTGTGGCTCCAAACACCAAATCGATCACTTGCAAATAATAGGCATTCCCAGCAGTACAGTTTGCAGTGCTTCTCGGAGCCTGTGAGTCATTCATAGTTGAAAGTGGCGAACAAACCCCTTTCCCACCTGTGACAGGCTTTGTAGCGTCGGCGTCTACCTCTCCTGACAATGTCTAACTTTTCTTGAAAAGTTTGTCTTGAGAATGGCGTTATAATTATATCCTCGACCAAATCGATATCTTCTCCTTCCGTCATTGTGGGTTGAAAAAACAGCTTAGTAGTATGCAAATTAATTCGTTGTTCAATTTCAGTTTCCTAGTTCTGAGACCTGCCCATATAGGACCTGCCTCTCAATAATGGTAATCCAATCAAAAGACGTGCACGCACTACGCCTGCTAGCTGGCTCCTGTGTATCACTGGAGCCAGCCAGCAGGCGTACAATAGCCAACTCTAAAGCTGATTGGTTGACACTAAATTTTAATTTACATTCACTTTAAGCTGCAAGCGCCCGCACTGTTGATTCTGAAGGCCTGAGGGCAGATTTTAGACCCCTGGCAACACATGATGGCTGAATATGATTGGATAAAAGATCTAACATAAAGACCAGCCCTCCAAATCTCAACCTGGGGCTGGAAGCAGTGCAACCAAGAGGAACGCTATGAAATGAAGAGTGTAACTCTTACTCTGGGGAATAATTTAATACATATTTGTGGGAAAATATATATTTTTTAAAATGATATTCTGATGATGTTTAGGCCAGCAGAGAAGGCCTTGTTGGCCCTGATGGCCCACCACTGTGTAGGCTGTTGGTTACTAGGACACTTCCCACTGGGCACACACTGGTTGAATCAACGTTGTTCAACGTCATTTGTCAACGTATTGCGACGTGGAATCAACGTGGAAAATACATTGGATTTGAAAAAAGTAATCAACCAGTACTATTTTCATCTGATTTCAAACAGTGTTGTAAACATTGAAATTAGTGGAAAACTTAAATAAATGTACTTAACCTGACTAATAGGTTGTTACATCAATCTAATTTGAAGACATGCTAACCTCTCACTATTACAATAACGGGGGAGGTTCGCATTTTTTGGGGGTATGATACTTGTGCATCTAACTTTCTCACTCATCATTATTCACGATTCATTTAGGATTATCCGTAATCATGGTAGTAACCAGATTAATGTAGAAGTGTTTAGAAACCTAGTATATTCTTATTTACAATATAAGTGACTCCAAAATAACACAATACAATATTTATCATACATTTTATTGGGCACAAAATAATCTGACACAAATCCAAAACAAACAGCAAATGCATCCAACCAATGTGTAGAGTCACAAGCTTGATGTCGTCATTGCATGCAATGACTATGGGACCAAATACTTAACTTTTTACTACTTTAATAAGCATAAGTGAATTTGTCTCAATACTTTGGTCCTCTAAAATGGGGGGGGACACAATGTACAAAAAGTGCTGTAATTTCTAAATGGTTGACTTGAACCTCATTGTCATTGTATAATTTCAAATCCAAAGTGCTGGAGTACAGAGCCAAAACAACAAAAATTGTGTTAAGTCTCCCAATACCTTTGGAGCTCACTCACTGTATGTTGTTCATTATATACAATAGGCCCTATATATACTATCCCAGTAGAAGATATCCTTCAAATGTTGATATTTGGTTGCGTTCTCAATTCATTATCCAGTTTGTCTTCAAATTAATTATTGATATGTTGGATTCATGTCTCCATCACAACCAAAAATCTAACTTAAAGAACACCAGTAAATTTGATTGAGTCCCATTCTTGAACTTAGATTTTTGGTTCAGATGGTGAAGTGGATCCAACATATTAACTTGTAGATTTAATTTGAATTCATATACAAGAAAATATCAAAAGGTAAAAGTCATGAATATCATGAATTTGGCATCATATTTATAGAGCTAATGGTAACTACTTCTAAACTTCTAAATGTGTTGTGTTTCCAAAGCTGAGCAGGGTACATCGAGTTTGGCATCTGGATTGTCCACTCATTCTCACTGAAATGCATTACCCCTCATGTACCAGTAGGAGTCACTGTTCAGGCAGAAATGGTTGGACTTCGTCTTTGCATGTTATTTGAATATACCTCTTTATTTAGGTTGAAATAATGACGTTGATTCAAACATACCATTTTACTATCAACATTGAAACAAGGCCAATTAAAATATGTCTAATCAAATCTAAAATTGAACCATTTCAACCACTCAATATACTGTATATTGAAATATTCTGTACGTTTTTATGCGGAATGTAACTCAATTTCAATGTATAAATAGTTCTGATGATTATGTCAATTAGATTGATGTATAACAACCTGTTAGTCAGGTTAAGTACATTTATTTATACAGAACAAAAATATAAACGCAACATGCAACAATTTTAAAGATTTGACTTGAGTTACAGTTCATATTGAAATCAGTCAATTTAAATAAATTCATTAGGCCCTAATCTATAGATTTCACATCTTTGGGTATAGAAATATGCATCTGTTGGTCACAGATACCTTCTTTTTTTTTTAAAGTCGGTATCTGTTGTGACACCATTTGCCTCATGCAGCACAAGACATCTCCTTCGCATAGAGTTGATCAGGCTGTTGCATGTGGCCTGTGGAATGTTTCCCGCTCCTCTTCAATGACTGTATGAAGTTGCTGGATATTGTCTGGAACTGGAACACGCTGTTGTGTCCAGAGCATCCCACACATGCTCAATGTGATTTGTGATTTGTCTGGTAGGTATGCAGGCCATGGAAGAACTGGGACATTTTTTTTTTTTTTTAACCTTTATTTAACCAGGCAAGTCAGTTAAGAACACATTCTTATTTTCAATGACGGCCTGGGAACAGTGGGTTAACTGCCTGTTCAGGGGCAGAACGACAGATTTGTACCTTGTCAACATTATAAGCTTCCAGGAATTGTGTTCAGATCCTTGTGACATGGGGTAGTGCATTATCATGCTGAAACGAGGTGATGGCGGATGATGATGAATGGCACGACAATGGGCCTCAGGATCTCGTCACCGTATCTCTTTGCGTTCAAATTGCTATCGATAAAATGCAATTGTGTTCGTTGTCCGTAGCATATTCCTCCTGCCCATACCAGAACCCCACGCCACCATGGGGCACTCTGTTCACAACACTGCTCACCCACACAATGCCATACACGTGGTCTGCATTCGTGAGGCCGGTTGGACGTACTGCCAAATTCTATAAGACGACTTGGAGACGGCTTATGGTAGAGAAATGAACATTACATTCTCAGGCAACAGCTCTAGTGGACATTCCTGCCGTCAGCATGCCAATTGCACACCCCTTAAAAGTTGAGACATCTTTGGAATTGTGCTGTGTCAATAAAACTACACATTTTAGAGTGGCCTTTTATTGTCCCCAGCACACGGTGCACCTGTGTAATGATCATGCTGTTTAATCCGCTTCTTGATATGACACACCTGTCAGGTGGATGGATTATCTTGGCAAAGGAGAAATGCTCACTAACAGGGATGTAAACAAATTTGTGCCCAACATTTTAGAGAAATATTTTTTTTTGTGTGTATGAAACATTTCTGTGACCTTCTATTTCTGCTCGTGAAAGATGGGACCAACACTTTACATGTTGCGTTTATATTTTTGTTCAGTGTAAGTTGAAGTTTTACCCTAATTTCAATGTTTATAATGCTGGTTGAAAATAGTACCAGTTTGACAACTTTATTCATTTCCATTTGGTTGACACATTACGTTGAAACAATGTTGATTCAACCAATGTGTGCCCAGTGGGTTGTTACCTTTTATGGTTCAAATGTGACCGGTCACACACACACTCACTCAGACACACTCCTGCCCCTCCAGAGTACGAGTACAGCTGTGAGCTGCAGCTGCCATTCGTGTGTGAGAGACACAACACCACGGCTATAGAGACCCACTCTGGAGAGCCTCACCCCAATGGTCTGCCCTGTGAGAGCGGCTATTTACGCTTCAGGGACAAGGTCAGTCTGTCATACACACACACACACACTGGACACATACACACACACACACACTGGAGACTGTCATATAGTAACAGCTGGAATGGAACGGTATAAAACACATGGAAACCAGTTGAGATACTGTTTAATTCGTTCCATTCCAGCCATAACAATGAGCCCGTCCTCTGATTTAGTCTACATACAGGTATGTTCTGTGTAAGCCAGAGTGGGTGCGGTATATGGCCAATATACCACAACTAAGGGCTGTTCTAAAGCACGACAACGCAGAGTGCCCGGATACAGCCCTTAGCCGTGTTATATTGGCCATGTACCACAAACCCCCGAGGTGCCTTATTGCTATTTATAAACTGGTTACCAACGTAATTAGAGCAGTAAAAATACATGCTTTATCATACCCGAGGTCTGAAATACCACGAGTGTCAGCCAAACAGCATTCAGGGCTCAATCCACCCAGTTTCTAACAATTGTTATTGAATGTTGTCATTGCCTTTTCCAGTGCTACGTGGTGATCACGCCTCTGTACGTTACTTTTCAACACGCCAACGAGCACTGTCAGTCGATGAGAGGAACTCTACTCACTATCACAGACCAAGTTGAACAGGGTGAGTAGTGAATCTCCTAGTAGATCTCTTTTACCTGTCTGTCATGTTTGTCATTGGACAACCTTCCATTCTCCTAGACATGAGATGACCAATGATTGATGTCCCTTCGATGTCAGTCTTATCCGGCGGTTGTTGACTAGTTGCGCCTATCTGTTTGTTGTGGTCAGACTTTGTGACCTCCCTGTTGCCGGCGCAGCCACGTAAGACGTGGATTGGCCTGAAACTCAAACAGCAGGACCCAGAGTGGGTGGATGACTCCCCGGTCTCCTACCTCAACTTTAACCCCCTGCTTCACGGCCTACGCAGGCCCATGCTCGTCAACGTGAGTTCCCACTCACTTCCCTCAGCATGGCCACGGGGATCAGTGGGCTATGAGTTGAGTTATAATTTATAATTCCATCAAACCCCAGGTAGCATGTGCAGTAAACATACCTCTTTTAACATTCAACTGAAACCATATGATATTTTTACTGTAAAAATACCAGGTATAGGGCAGTTGGTCAGTTGGTGAAAAATGTGTGAATAGACTTGAAAACTTGTGGAATACGCTCAAAATGCGATGTGGTTCAATGATAACACTGACATTTTGCCATGGCAGAGATGAGTGGCCGAGACCCTCGCGGACAGCAGTGTACGCATCAATTCAGGTTACAATTCGGGTTAATGGATGACAATCATAAAATGTCATTCACAACACTCTGGTGTTTTGTAAGTGGTCTCTGCATTTATCAAATGCCACTATATGCATGAATGCCAGAATATAAGTAGCATAATAGTTGGAATAGTAACTGTCTGGACACTGACTGTAGGCCTCACATGTAGCTTATTATAATATTAACTGCTGTGTTCCTCACAGTGAAATTATAAACCAAAATGTTCCTTTTGTCTCGGAAACAGGAGGGGAGAAATATTATTTATTTCTTTCAGCATTTTGAGAGAATGAACGATTTCTTTCTTTCAGCGACATAAAAGCTGACAACATATGCATCCAAGATGAACTCAAATACTATCAGAAACATCGTTTTCACAGCTTATAACTTCCTAAAAACTGGTCAAACTGATGTCATTTGGAAATCTCCTTGGTCGCTTAAGGTCCACGTGAGAGAACTCAAGAGAGAGAGAACTTTACTGCTGTCAGCTGGATTGTTGATGATGCATCGATCATTCTATCGATTTATGACATCCTTCTGGTGAGCAAAGGCTTTATTTAGTCTTCCAAACAATCATCAAGTAATGACAAGAGAAGCTGCACGTATCTAATTATGGACAAGTGGACGAACAAAGTCAGCCAAAAGTCGGAAATTATAAGGAGAAAAATATCTGCGGGAGGCATAAATGTTTTATCATTTGTTTTGCACCCTGTCGTTCCACCGTCCGTCAGTAACGACAGCAGGCAGCCGACATCAGCCTTTTTCAAGTCATTGTTTGAAAATCAGATGACAACATGACTGGTTGTGTTTATGTCATATTACAAGTTTCGAAGTTAAGACGACAAATTTGGACTATTAGGCCCATAGAGAGTGAATAGGGTTTCTATATGTAATTCCATGATTAGGCCAATAGAGATCCTATTACATGAATAGGGATTCTATATGTAATTCCATGATTAGGCCAATAGAGATCCTATTACATGAATAGGGATTCTATATGTAATTCCATGATTTGGCCCATAATAAAATGTAAATAAACACGTTCACCAATAGGTGGTCTCCATACCGGGAAGAAATACAATGTTTATTTTACTACATAAACGTTACTATGATAGACTATACTAAATACCAGTCTCTAAAAAACATGTTCCACATCTGTTTCAAAGTTCAAGGACATCATCACCTATAACTAACTATCTGTGTCCCTGTTGTTGTTGTGTCTGTCTGCAGTTTCATGACCCAGAGAGCATGGAGCTGTGTGTCTTCATGTTCAACGACCCCAGCTCTGCTATGATGGGCTCCTGGGACTACACCCCCTGCTCTAACCAGCAGCATGTGGCCATCTGCCAGCACTACGCAGGTACACCACCGCTACCTAGCAGCAGAGGGCGCCAAACACAACCAATTATCTGTGCTTAGCTTGTCCGTTTTGGTGAAAGAACGGATGACGCGTGGACCCTACAGTCAGAAGGCTTGTGATAGAAAGACTCTTGATATTAAGTGTCTTTTACATACAGAAATTAAGTGTATGAAGTATTGATAGTTGTTACTTGATATTGCTATTGTTTAGCAGAGTGGAAATTGAGCATATCGAATAGGGTTTGAACCCTCGCCTGACCCCTTTTAAATCCCTCTCATGTTCTCAGACAAGCCAGAGGAGCCCCAGTTCCAGTTGGAGCCGTTCCAGGTGAACAATCACACCTTTAAGCTGCTTCAGAAGAACATGACGTGGCACGAGGCTTTGGCGGAGTGCAGGAACCAGAACATGGTCCTGGCCAGCGTAGCCGACACCCTGCAGCAGTCAGTCCTCACGGTGCACGTCACCCGCGCACGCAGCCCCATGTGGATCGGCCTCTTCAGCGCAGACGTAAGTGGCCATAGCTTTTCACCCTAACCCGTTGCTGTTCGCAGATCTGAAAGAAGGGGATGGGTTTAAGGCAATATGGCAAAGCAAACAACCCGTAGTCCATTGGGAGGCTAGGTGGCGCCGTCACCATGTAGAATAGGTCACATCCTGTTCCTTCAGTTCTGCAGTCACTGAAGGATAGTGACTGATTTCATAATGACGATTTCACACATTCTACAGTGCAGGTCAGTTAGTTCTTAATTGACTTGCCTGGTTAAACTAATAAGGAACTCACTCAGCGTTTTGTATTGTCAGGATGGTGTCCACTACCGCTGGACAGACCACAGTCACACGGTGTTTAGTCGCTGGTCCTCAGAGCCCACCGTTGGACACTGTGTCTTCCTGGACACGGACGGCTTCTGGAAGGCTACAGAGTGTATGGAACAGTTGGCAGGGGCTATCTGCCATGTTCCACACGGTGAGACAGCAATACAGTGGCTCAGTTGGTAAGCGCTGGGGTCTTGTCATGTAATGGGTCGCAGGTTCACGTACCAAAAGTGTAAGCACTTTGGATACAATTGTGTGTTAAGTGGCATAATTAAAACAAGACCGGAGGAAGATGAACCAAGCACTCTCCTCAGACAGCAACTGTGTATGTTTTTAAATGAATGAACACTTTCAATGTTTCCAGAAGAGAACGTCACCACCCATGAGGACAACGCTGTGAACTGTCCTCACAAGAGCAGCGGACCAAACTGGATCCCCTTCAAGAACAACTGCTACACCTTCCAACTGGCATCGTCCAGATGGGAAGAGTTTGACAAGGGCCAGATACTTCAGACATGCAAGAAACTGGGTAAGGAGCAAGGACACTGTTTGGCAGAGACATCAGTCAGGAACCATTTGTACTGTGAAGAACTCCATAAACAAGATGCATATTAGAAACATGCCTTATAGTCTCAATTAGAAATGTGAAAAGAGGGAGCTCTGCTTTGGCATCAAATGTAAAGACAAAGAGTGATGCTCATTGGAGAATGGGGTACAATTTATAGCAACCAAATGAAGTTGCAGCTGTGTGAAAACATACTTCCAAAAATCCTTCATTTTAGCAGCTATTGCATAGCAAAACATTCAAACTCACCAACGTGTATTGCTCACCAGTCTTCTTCAGGGTTCACAGGTGCATAGTAGTGACAGGTGAAATGAATGACCATAAATTAAAGGGCCGTGGACAATATTAACCAATAGATAATGAGGAAATAATGCCCCCACCCCCCCAAAATTAAAAAAATAATAATAATACAAGTAAATCAATCAATTATAACTATTGGCCAATACAATGTTTCACACAAATAAACAACTCAAGATTAATAAAATATATATAGGAGCAAAATCTATTTCATTGTTCAACCTTGAAAGACAGTAGCTTTGAGTGTGTGCATCCAGAAAGTAAAAGACACTGAAGCTTGTAATCTCCCCTCTTGTTGATGGATACCACCTCTATGGCCATGGCTTTAAGCAATTGCGGGCTACCATGGCCAGCTTGTTGGTAATGCACGGCCGTGGGATAAGTGTCATTCACTGTTTTGATGGCATATTTATGTTCTGCCAGTCTGTCTTTTAGCGTTCTTTTTTTGTGCGGCTAATATAAAAACAACACCACGGGCACTCCAACCTATAAACAACAAACGCAGGGATGCAATTCACAAAAGATTGGATCTGGTAAGTTATTTTCTTGTGTCATTGAACGTCTTGTTTTTTATTTTTTATGTTGTGGAGGTTGATGCAGTGTCCGCACAGAAAGGTGCCAGTGGGTTGGGAAAGCCCGTTGGCTTTGACTGTGGGGCGAGTTTGTGACTGCATCTAGCGCGTCTAGAAGAAAAGCATGGAAGCTCAGTGAAAACTTCACCTAATGCAGGGTCACTTTTTATGTTACTCCAATTCTGTTTGATGATATTCTTTATTTGAGATGCCTCTCTGCTGTACTGGGTAACAAAATAGATTTGGTTGGACTTTTGGGGCCTTTGTTATTGTCTGAGCATATTTTCTCTTTCCTTGGCCTCTGTGTGGAGCTGTAGCAGTTCATTTCCAGATGATCGAAACAGCAAAATGATGTCATCTGTATCTTCCGTACCACATGATTTTATCAAAAAAATTGATTAAGAGGATAACAAAAAAAATCTCTCCAACCATAGTCCTAAAAACACATTTGTGTAGTTGGGTGCAAAACAGGCGGCCATTACTGTCCATTTGACTTGTCTGTAGAGTTGGTCCTGAAAAAGAACGTTAATTGTTTAGTGCTCGCTCTGTTTGAGAGAGTCTGGGGTTGCGCTTCCCTCTGGCCTGAGTTGAAGATGGTGTTTTAGAGCCTCGAGAAACTCACCAAAAAAAGAGAATTAGTAAAAATCCAAATAACTTCACAGATCTTCATTGTAAAGGGTTTAAACACTGTTTCCCATGCTTGTTCAATGAACTATAAAAATTAATGAACATGCACCATTGGAACGGTCGTTAAGACACTAACAGCTTACAGACGGAAGGCAATTAAGGTCACAGTTAGGAAAACTTAGGAAAGAGGCCTTTCTACTGACTCTGAAAAACACCAAAAGAAAGATGCCCATGGTCCCTGCTCATCTACATGAACGTGCCTTAGACATACTGCAAGGAGGCATGAGGCCTGCAGATGTGGCCAGGGAAATTAATTGCAATGTCCATACTGTGAGATGCCTAAGACAGCGCTACAGAGAGACAGGACGGACAGCTGATCATCCTCGCAGTGGCAGACCACGTATAACAACACCTGCGCAGGATTGGTACATCCAAAGATCACACCTGCGGGACAGGTACAGGATGGCAACAACAACTGCCCGAGTTACACCAGGAATGCACAATCCCTCCATCAGGGCTCAGACTGTCCGCAATAGGCTGAGAGAGGCTGGACTGAGGGCTTGTAGGACTGTTGTAAGGCAGGTCCTCACCAGACATCACAAACCCACCGTCGCTGGACCCTGCATTACAGGGAAGACATCCTTCTCCCTCATGTGGTACCCTTCCTGCAGGCTCATCCTGACATGACCCTCCAGCATGACAATGCCACTAACCATACTGCTCGTTCTGTGCGTGATTTCCTTGCAAGACAGAAATGTCAGTGTTCTGCCATGGCCAGCTAAGTACCCGTATCTCAATCCCATTGAGCACGTCTGGGAGTTTATATCCCAAATGTCAGAGACATTCTATGGGAAGAGAGACTGCAGATTCTTTCAAACAATTGTATTGTAAGATTTGCAAAAATGAAGCAATCAACCATCCATAAGAATAGTCAGAGTTGAAAGTTCAACGGACAGAGTTGTCTCTCAGCTTTTATTTTAAAAAGTCTGACGTCTATGTGGCTGTTAGCAGACGTGTACAAACAGGGGTGGGGAACATAGTGTATAAAAGGCGTTTAGCTTGTCTGTGTAGATAGCTGATTTTGACCACCATTGTCTGTTCCTTCCTGCATGTTTCCATCGAGAGGAGTTCCTACAGACAGTACAAACGGGATGTCACATACTGCGGTAGCACCCGGCTCTTATCTGTACGCCCAGAGTTCTAACTAAGTCACACAAGACAACAAGCCTGCATCAGGGGAAAAAAACACTAGCATAAAACAATGGACAATTCTCTAAGTGAAAACAGCATAGTATGTTTAATTTTGTAATTTTCCGTTACATGTTTCATACAGTATTTTCCACGGGATTACAAGTTGCAGTTCTTGACACAAACCGGCACTTACAGTTGAAGTCGGATGTTTACATACACCTTAGCCAAATACGTTTAAACTCAGTTTTCACAATTCCTGACATTTAATCCTAGTAAAAATTCCCTGTCTTAGGTCAGTTAGGATCACCACTTTATTTTAAGAATGTGAAATGTCAGAATAATAGTAGAGAGAATGATTTATTTCAGCTTTTATTTCTTTCATCACATTCCCAGTGGGTCAGATGTTTACATACACTCAATTAGTATTTGGTAGCACTGCCTTTAAATTGTTTAACTTGGGTCAAATGTTTTGGGTAGCCTTCCACAAGCTTCCCACAATAAGTTGGGTGAATTTTGGCCCATTCCTCCTGACAGAGCTGGTGTAACTGAGTCAGGTTTGTAGGCCTCCTTGCTCACACACGCTTTTTCAGTTCTGCTCACACATTTTCTATGGGATTGAGGCCAAAGCCCTGGCTTTGTGATGGCCACTCCAATACCTTAACTTTGTGTCATGCACAAAGTAGATGTCCCAACCGACTTGCCAAAACTATAGTTCGTTAACAAGAAATTGGTGGAGTGGTTGAAAAACGAGTTCTAATGATTCCAACCTAAGTGTATGTAAACTTCTGACTTCAACTGTACATTTATTGTCTTGCCCATTCACCCTCTGGATGGCACACGTACACAATCCATGTTTCAATTGTCAAAAAGGCTTAAAAATCCTTCTTTAACCTTTCTCCTCCTCTTCATCGATACTGATCGAAGTGAATTTAAGAAGAGATCATATAAGGGATTGTAGCTTTGGCCTGGATAGTCTATGTCATGGAAAGAGCAGGTGTTCTTAATGTTTTGTATACTCCTGTGTATATCCTTTTTCACTTTTCCACAAGAGAGAGTGCCTTGGATATTTTTTTTTAAATATGATGTTTTTACATTTAATGTGGTCGCTATAAGTCTCAATGAGACTTTTTAGAGATTTTAAAAAAAAATGGACATTGATGCCTGGTCAAAACAGACTTCTTCTGTGGTCTGATTTGAAGACGTTTATTAATTAAACACACACACCGCTTATGTACGAGTAATAAAGTCTTTATGAAGTGTTACCGGTTGATGTTCTCCTCAGCTCCTGATGCAGACATCCTGACCATCAGGAACGTAGTGGAGAATGAGTTTGTGAAGGAGCAGCTCCTTCCCTTCAAAGACCTGGTGCAGTTTGTCTGGCTAGGGGTGTTCAACGATGACAACGGTGAGTGGACTGGACCGGGCTCCCCGTATTCATCTCCCAAACACTAAGCATGGACAGTGTGTCCTTATGTTCGATCTGCTGTTTGGACTTTCATATTATCATTCATTGCCCTGCATTATGAGGAGACGCTGAATTGGATCCTTGTAAAATGTCTACTGTATCATCAAGTCTGAAGCTTACTCATTGATTATTGTTCTATTGTGTGATAAGACGTGTCATACATGTGTAATGTCAAGAGGTTGCTCCTGTCTTTGGTAGATAACCAGATGAAGTGGTATGACGGTACAAACGTCCAGTACTCTAACTGGGTCGATGGAAGACCAAGCTTCTCAGCCAGCGATGAGTTCATGGCAGGTCTCAACACTGACGGAGTCTGGAAGATATTCACTAACAAACACCACTTCAGCCCCTTCAAGCAGAGAAGCATCGTGGCCTGCAAACTGGATAAAGGTTGGTAGGCCCCATTCAGACAAAGATACTTCACCCATTCACAAGGAGTGCTATCGTTATTTTATTTTGTTACGATAAAATAATCAATTTTGCACTTGATTGACTCTATTAAGCCGTTTTCTTCGTCCCCGAGACTCTAAGGACCAATACAATCAGTTGGCCAGGGACTTTGAGCGCTATGGCAACCTGAGCTACCACGTGATAACCAGGAAGTTGAGCTGGTTCCAGGCCCTGGAGGAGTGTGGCCGTGGCAACGGACACCTGGCCAGCGTGCATGGCACCAGGCACAACGCTCACATAGAGCTTATCGCCAAGCGAGACGGCTTCCCGCTGTGGATCGGTCTGTCCAGTCAGGATGTAAGGGAGCTCAGCCACAATGCCACTAACACGGCGGCCATTTCTATTGAGAATAACGCCATCTTTTGCAGAAATTTAGCTCAGAGCACTAAACGGCAGGTAGACACTAAATTCAGCATTTTCTAAGCACCTCCAGTGTGAAGTTTGTTGAGTAATACTGCATCCCCCTCCCCTCTCTGCGCAGGCTAGTAGCTCTCAGTCTTATGAGTGGTCCGATGGGACTAAGTATCACTACAGTCAGACGGGACTCTCTGACACTGTTGTTACGTCCAGCTCAGACCCTCAGAGTGTCTGTGTGTACATCACTCCCCATGGCACCTGGATGAGAATGGACTGCAATGCCAAGCTGGACGGAGCCATCTGCTACAACACAACCGTCACCACCCCCACTCAGAGTAAGACCCAGTCCTATTACCTAGCCTATTACAACAATGCCATCACCACCCCTATTAGAATTATATCACCACCCCCAGTACCTAGCCTATTAGAATTACATCCCCACTCAGAGTAAGACCCAGTCTAACAGTCATAGTACCACTCGGAGTAAGACCCAGTCCTGCAGTCTTAGTACCTAGCCTATTAGTATTACATCACCACTCAGAGGAAGACCCTGTCCTACAGTCTTAGTACCTAGCCTATTAGAATTACATCACCACTCAGAGTAAGACCCAGTCCTACAGTCTTAATACCTAGCCTATTAGAATTATATCACCACCCCCACTCAGAGTAAGACCCAGTCTAACAGTCATAGTACCACTCGGAGTAAGACCCAGTCCTGCAGTCTTAGTACCTAGCCTATTAATATTACATTGCCACTCAGAATAAGACCCTGTCCTACAGTCTTAGTACCTAGCCTATTAATATTACATCGCCACTCAGAATAAGACCCTGTCCTACAGTCTTAGTACCTAGCCTATTAATATTACATCATCACTCAGAATAAGACCCTGTCATACAGTCCTAGTACCTAGCCTATTAGTATTACATCACCACTCAGAATAAGACCCTTTCCTACAGTCTTTGTACCTAGCCTATTAGTATTTATTTATTATACACACAACTTGAATTCTAGTGTAAAGAAGACAATGTCAGTGAGCGATCTGAGCAGAATTTGTTGCAGAGGTTTACACACCAATCTTTTAAGATCCCATAAAATAAATCCCTCTGATTTGTTTGTCTGAATCAGGATCGAACCTCGCAGCTCCCCAGGTGGCCAACAACTGCCCTCAGAACAGTGGCTCTCAGAACAGTGGCTCTAAGTGGGTTGAGCACCAGGACCACTGCTATGCTTTTGACATGACCTTCTATAACTACTCTGTGTACAGCATGGAGGATGCCAAGAGCATCTGTGAAAGGCTTGGTAAGTCACCCACTAGCTCTCCTATTTGACACGTATATATTTCTGTATTACTGTATATAAGTTGTATTGAACATTGTATTATTGCAGCGTCTTGGGTTAGGTTGTTATGGTAAGAGAATGGTTTCCCTATAACCGACCTGATTAAATACTTTAAAACATTTTTTTACTCTAAACCGGTAGTTTGGTTCCTGGATGCTGATTATCTGACAGCTATGCTATATCAGATATTGTAAACTGAGTGGTTTGAGCCCTGAATGCTGACTGGCTGACAGCCGTGGTATATCAGTCCTCATACCACGGGTATGACAAAAAAATACTTTTCACTGTTCGAGCGGCAGGTAGCCTACGAGGTTAGAGTGTTGGGCCAGTAACTGAAAGGTTTCTGGTTTGAATACCAGAGCTGACAGGGTAAAATAAATATGAAATAAAATCTGTCGCTGTGCCCTTGTGCAAGGTACTTAACCCTAATTGTTTCAGTATTGTTGTACAATGGCGACCCTGGTCATGAGGAGTTGGGATATGCAAAAAAAAAAAAAACATTTCCATTACAGACTTGTGTGTAACAGGACAAATATAAGCACCCTCCAAATGATTATTCAAATTACGTCGGTAACCAGTTTATAATAGCAATAAGACACCTCAGGGTTTGTGGTATATAGCTAATAGATGACGGCTTTGGGCTTTGTCCAGGTACTCTGCGTTGTGTCTCTCTTAAGAACAGCCCTTAGCCATGGTATATTGGCCATATACCACACCCCCTCGGGCCTTATTGGTTAATTAGTACACCACGATCAGATCAGGTGGTTTCTTACTTACAGTACAGTACATGTATGCCTTCTTTTTGCCTTTGATTGACAGATGCACAGCTGCTGACCATAATGACCAGAGAGGAGAATGACTTTGTCTCTGGCTACATGGCAGACAACCCTCTCATCACCAGTAGGGTGTGGCTCGGCATGGACCTGGACAAACAAGGTAAACTGACCTGACCAGTACAATAGGATAGGCTTGTTACTTATTACTATATACGGATGTTATTAGACATGACATTTATATTGGACAGTATGCTCCATCTTAGGAAGTTCTGTGTGCACTTCATTTGGAAAGTCAGGTACTTTAAAATACATACAAATCCTACATGCCAACACAGTACATTATACTCAAAGTTGTCTATTTTAACTCAGCATAGAATCAGTAATGCTTCTGTGTTTCCTCTGTCTTCCAGGTCAGCCAGTGGGCTGGGTGGACGGTTCCTCTCTGGCCTTCTCTAACTGGGAGACCAAGGGTTCTGCTAGTGGGGTGAGGACAGCGACCCAGCAGAACCCCTGTGCTGTCATGGTGTCTGCAGACGGAGGCATATGGAGCAGAGTCAGCTGCAAGGACAGCCACAGCCGCATCGTCTGCAAAGTACCCGCACGTGAGTGCAATAGTGCAATGTTTTTTTACTACGTGGATAGCAGCATGCTCTGGTGACTGCTCCAAGCTATTGCATGTAACAAGAGTTGATTTATATATAGCTCATAGATTTCCCCGGCTTCGCTATGGTTATTATATATTTGTAAACATTGATGTGCTTGAAACAGGGACTTTCTTGGCCAGTTTGGAGATGTGTTTCTGACTGGCTGTGTTGTCTCCAGGGTCAGGGAGCGCCCCGGTGGTGCTGGTCTTCTTCCTGGTCGTCCTCACCTCTCTCCTGGCGGCCATCGGCTTCATCGTTTATAAGAAGAGCAGGGCCAGATTCAACTCCACCGTGCGCTACAGGAGGACCATTGATGATGCTGACAGCACTAGTATTATGGATGCAGAGTGAGATTTGTCTTGACTTCATCTATGCAGTTTAAAGAAGCAGTTATGTGCCTACAGTATGGAAATATTATTATGCAGCAAACTGAAACCTGGCTTCTGTTTCATTTAATTTATTTGTATAAATTCCCAAGCAGTTTTTTTTTGTATTTTCTGCAATATCGTAAATATTGGCAAAAGGATTGTGAAAGTCCCCAAACTAGCGTTTGTTTTGTTGAACTTTGTGATTTTAAAGAAAGAGCTGCCACATTGAACAGTAGCTGCAGGGTTGGACTTTGGGTTGACAAAAAAGGCACTGGATACTTGTCAGGGTATTTTTCCTTCTCGGAAGCACTGATGTTACTCTGCGATTATTTTGTAATGAAGGAAGACATGCTTTTCTGATGGTCATCGAACGAAAGAAGAAACAACTGCATCATGGCATTGTTATTAATAGAATTATAATCTTTATTAGCTTGGCATAGTTTCATAATTTCTTACAATTATTTACAGTCTAATACAAGTAGTCGAGCGAATGCTGTCCAACACAGACATCCTTAGAGAATTTGGATAGTGGCATGCATTCTCATTTGCCATTTCAACTACAAGCAATTCATCCCAACTGTAAATGCCATTGATGCATTGGTTTCTGTTTTGTCATTATGACTGTAACCTCTCTCTCCTATGCACTCAAACTCCTGAGAACATTTGCACTTTAAATTGAAATGTTGTGTGAATAATGCCTTTAGCAGTTGTTTCTGCCATGTTCAAGCACAATAGTTGTATTGTTGGAGTGTACATTTTTGGGGTGTTAATTTGGGGTTAACGTTTTCAAAGGTCGCAACTGGCTGAGGCCTCAAACTGCACACAGCTGCTGTAAATGCTTTGTAAATATTTACATTTTATTATGGAGAATCTTGACCAAATGTTTTTTTTTTAATCTTGTGAATGTTAATAACCTGGACATTCCTCTAGACTTTATTTGGATCTGCCTCGCAACAATGCTTGTTAACTAGGATTACCATTCTCAAATGTTCCAACATTCATATTTACATTGGTCCCAAGCAGACCATCCACTCTGGTCAATATGGTCATGGTCTTCCAATAAAAAAAGGTTTGTCTTTAAGGGCTGGGTCATGTCATTTTTGTTGTTGAGGAAATGAAGATGTTCGACATGGGTATCACCGTGACCTACCACAATAACTTGCATGAGCTTCGTTTTGAGGGAAGGACAGAGGACAAGGAATTGAGGAAGGAATCATTGAGAAAGCCCTGGAATTTGGCTCAGGAGTTCCCCTAATTTAGGCTGGGATTCAATCTAAGGCGCTACAAAGCTGCTCTACAACTTGGATTGAATCCCTGCCTCAATCAAGGATCGCGTTCCCCTTCCACAACTGTGTAGTCGGGCACCAGGCTGCTAGAGCATGTGGTTAGCTGATATGTAAAAACCCTAGCCAGGCATGTGTCCACATCTGAGCAGAGGAACACGACCTTGTGACGAGGGAAGCTGACAGACTGAACTAATGCGATTGGTTGGATGAAAGCTCAGTGGGAAGAGCTTGTGACATGCCACTGGGCAGAGTTCAGATGCCTGTATAATAAAATTTAAAGGCTTACGGTTGGTAGGTTGGAGGGCGTTACACGCTGATCGCGACCTGCGAAGTTACTTGTTCAAATCCCAATTGTGACTTTGTTTCCAAGCGTACATTAAACTAAATACATTTCTAATCTAACCTAATTTTTAACAGCTTCAAATCTGTTAACACAGATTGTGCCTTCCTCACCCCTAGTGCAGTGGGACAAGGACCATAGGTTCAAATCTTGCCAATAACATTTGCTGAACTACCTGGTCCAGGAAACAAATGCACTTTAATGAAAATAGACGCCACTAGCATGTCATGCAAATTACGTTTACAGGAGGAATCCCAACATGTATAAAGCGGTAATAACGAATTTAGCTAGTTGTGCCAGACATTTTATAAAGATTACTAGTGTATCATTTAAACGTGTGCATGCTTTTAGCCTTTGGGAAAAAACGTAATCCTGAAGGGGGTGAGGAAATTAAACTCTTCTCAGTAGGGTACGCATCTTCGGTCGGAGGAGGCTACCAAGGAGCAAATTCCTCCGTTAAACTATTAAGGAATTGCCACTTCTACATATGGCGACCGGTTTCTTGGGTCACGGAGAAGAGTGGCGTTTACCTCAATTGAGAAGCTCCCCGTATCCTTTTAACTATAGAGGTTTTTGAGCAACAGTTGTTGAAATGGCCTACATTAACCCTACTTCCTATATTAACTTGTGTCCTTGTTCAGTTTTGTTCAATGAAATGTTGCCTGCAAACAGCTGTACATTCAAAACTTTATTGCATTAATGAAATGAAAACAAGTTTTAGGGGCAAGCAAAATAGCATTTTCATACTACAGACAAAAACAGAACAAACTCAATTATTCAGCTGTGAAAAGTAAAGTTGTCACTTTCTTTCACACATTTTTTTGAAAAACTTCAAAAGGAAAATTCACATAAAAGAAAAACAGTAAAGGGGATAATTTGCCACTTCTTGATAGATTCTCCCCTAAACACACCCCTTCTCCCAACCCGCTAAACTAACGAACCAGTGGTGTTTAGGATTCCATCTCTTTTTTTTTTTTTACACAATATCTCACCAAGGTGGACAGATCTGCTTTTTTAGAGCAGTAACATTTAAAGCACTCGTGGTATAACAGTTCAAAAGGATAGCTTGCATTTTAACGGAGTAAAGCGCACTCAAATCTGGAGACCTAAAAGGAAAGGCCAAATTAACAATAGTGGGATATAAAGCATTTCCTCACCTCGGTTCACTTCAACGTCAGTCTGCATATCTATGACATCATTACCTCTACGTCAGGAGTGACTTCCCATTTACTTGGCATTGGCTTCAAAAATCCCACAAGCCATTGCACTCAGTAAAATCACGAGGTGAAACAGAGCAACAGAATGGGTTGCTACTGGAAGGTAACTCGTTCAACTCGTCGCCCCCCCCCGATCAATTGTACTCCTCTTCCAGGTCTTCATCGAGGTCACAGAAATCGATTGACGGCCGGGTATCAACCACCTCCTCTTCATCCGACTCCCCATAAGAGCCTGCAGCAGAGGGAACAATTATCAGTCAAATCAGAGACTAGTTTATCAGTAGTCAATTTCATTATTTTTGAATAAAAATGTATCTTTTAGTTTAGAATGGTGTTCAAAAGTAAAATATTAAGACCATTTAAATTGTCAGTGATGAATACTGCAGTGCACACCATGATATCAAAGCAACTAATAACCTCCACTGAGATGACCTTGTGCATAGTTACCTGAAGGGGAATTATTCACAGCAGTGTTGCTGGGCAAAAAAATAAATAAAAAAAATAAAAAAATAAAAGAATTGTGCAGAGCTCTCGTCATGCTACGTGTAGAAACACATATGGGCCTTTAACATCAGAGAAGGTCAATATAATCAAATACTTACCCATCAATTCATTAACAGTGACTAACAGCCCCGTATCAAGTTACTAAAACATGTGTACACAGCATTGGGGAGAAATTATTCAAGAACGTACTTTCAAGATTGTCCATGTGTTCATGAAGGGTCCTCGCCAGGTTGAAAAACTGAGCGAGAAAGGGGGGGAAATGTTTTTGTTTTTTTGGTTTTTTAAACACTGAATCCTACTACATTTGAATTAAGTATTTTTTCCCCCACAATACAATAGTTAGTGAATTATGAGGCCAAAGAAAAACATTGGGCTTAACATTCAAAATGACTTCTCTGCGCCCAGTGCAAATGACTGACGTTTAGAATTTGTTTTGCATGGTGGTGCCCAGGTGTAGGCGTGAGTTCTTACCCCGGCGTCGTTGGCAGCTCCGAGCACATCAGAGAACCTCTGCTCACACAGGTGTAGCAACACCACCAGGTAAAGGCCACAGCTGATGAACTCGTACTCAGACTGGACAGAAAGGGAAAGAAAGGAAGTGGTCACTTAAAACTGCAGATATGCGTTAAACTCAAGTTAGGACTGGGTCCCAGGCAGTTAAACCATAGAGTTAACATTTTACGGAACAGTTGGTTTTAAGTGTCCCGTTCTGGTATTCTACAGTTGGACTTCCTGCCGCACGTTTCCCCATTCACAGTCTAACAGTTAGATAATGGATGACGAGGAGACGTCTGGGGTTAAATGAATGTCCCCTCACCCGCTCATGTGTCCTGTGTAGCTCGTTGATGTCAAAGTTCTCAATGTTCAGGTGCAGCTTTTCTTTGCACAGCTCACACGTGGTGATGGCATCCAGATTAGTGCCTGGACAAGAGGGGGAAAGACAGTAAACAAATGTGCAATCACCGCATAATACACCGAGGGGCAGAAAATCATTTGTTAAGGTCAGAGAGAGAGAGAGAAAGTATTCTTACCAGAGCTGATTTTGGAACGCAGCCACTTCTTGATGCAGTCCTGGTGAACATACTGCAGGCTGCCTGTACAACGGCAGGGCTCGATCAGAGGGTTGGAGGGAGACTCCAAACCCATTTGGCAAATACGACACAGGTCCCCTTCCTCCTCGTCAGAGTCCTCCAACAGCAGGCTACAGGGGAGAGAGAGAAAGAGGTTTATTTACAGTGATCAACCATTCAAATCTGAGGAAAATAATTCAAGTGTCGGTCCTGCCAAAGAGGCATTTGAATGACAAGACGAGTGCGGCCACAATAAAGACTATGGACAACACAGGGACAGTGCCATGTACAACAGGGGGATGGGACACCACAAGCATGCAGGTTCAGCCCACTCCCCAGCAAGCTCAGAGAAGGACAGCCTCCCCACCTCTCCTGGATCTTCCTCAGTCTCTCAGGGTCTCTGGAGGAGGTGGGTTTCTCCTGGCCCTCCGGTTGGCTCCTGGCAGCGCCCGTCATGTCCACGGCGATCATGACGTTGTCGTGGACACGGAACAGTGGGCTGCTCATGAACCGCGCCAAACGCTGACTACTCCCCGCCATGTCTCTCAACTCCTCCTGTAGGGCGGCACTAGCACCCATCGCCCCAGAGGCTGCCGCCGCCGCAGCCACCGCTCCTTCGTCTTCCTCCTCCTCGTCTTCGTCCGCCTTGGCCTCAGGGGTGTCTCTACTCCTGAGGGGGAACTGGGTACCATGGTAATCCTCATCGGCACCGGACGCCAGGCGAGCGCTTTCGTCCCGTCCTTCTCTTCTACGTCGGGAGAAGAGAGGCGTGCAGCGGGTCCGGATGGAAGACGACAGCCAGGAGGAACCTGAAGTACTACTTCCAACACCACCACTGGTGCTGCCCCCTCTCCAGGCCTCCAGGGGCTCCGGGACACGCTGGGTCTGGCCCTCCTGGACCGGGGATAGGCCCTGTCTGCGACGCCTCAGGAAGGCAAAGGCCTGGGCCGCGTCAGAGCCTCTGGGAACGGGCTCCACGCTTACGGGTCGGACACTCTCCTCGCTGGTAGCCACGGGTGCGTGGCTGGGGCCTTCTCCTCCAGAGACAGGGCTGTCCTCGGTCGAGTCGAAGGAACGGGAGGCGGAGCCAGAGCTGGAGCCGCTGGAGTCCTGGCTGGAGCGCCGAGAGAAGAGGCGGGAGAGGAGGCGGCGGGTGGAGCGACGTCCATCGGATGCCTCGCCACCCTCCGGGGTTGTCCTGGGGGTGGAGGTTGGCGCAGAGGGAGGGGGGCTGGAGTCCCGGGCCTCCCGTCTTGCTGAGGGGGTTGTGTACCAAGAGGGGCGAGAGGTAACGGAGACTCCTAGAGCGGGCTCTCGGCTCTCAGTGGGCTCCTTGGCGGTGCGGAGGGTGGAGGTGGTGAGGGTGGAGGTGCTCAGGGAGCGGCCGGTGGCCCGGGAGGTGGAGGAGTCCCGGGCCAGTGGGGAGCGCTGGTAGGTGGAAGAGAGGTGGCGGCTGAGGGAGCTGCTCTCCCTGCTAGAGGAAGAGGAGGAGTAGAGGGTCTCCTTGGGCCGGGCCCCCTGGGCATAGGTGGAGGTCACACGGTCTGGCCGGTCTAAAACACAAACATGTCCACATTAGCGATTGCATGCGTGTCAGTATTATGTTTGCGTGCAAGTATGTAAATGTTTCAGTTTTATGACTGAATGCGTGCGGAAATGTGCCAATAGGTTTGTAAGTCAATGCACACAAATGAGTCACTGTGTGTGATTACATACAAAGGGATGAGGTGAGTCCGGAGCTCCTATAGCTGGTGTTATCAGCCACACTGGACAGACTCCTCGCCTCGCTCCTCTTCTCCAGCTCCCTTCTGGACCACAGGGGCTCTGAGGAGGAAGAGGAGGAGGAAGAAGAAGAGGAGGAGGAGGACCTGGACAGAGGCCGGTACGACTTCCACGACGACAAATCTAAACACAAGGTGCCAGTTTGTTATTCACCTGCATGTTTGAAAAACCACGAAGGATTTAGGAATCATTAACACGTTTCATAAATGTCGTAAGGTTAACAACTGAAGATGTAATATTATTATCATCACTCAAAGCAATGGCGATGATTGTTTGCATGATTATCACAAGAGCTGCGCTCATCAAGTGTAAACTAACAGCAGTATATTTAAAGGAAAAGTTCACACATTTGCCAGGTATTTTCATACATTAAAAAGGGCTCAAGGATAGAGACTGAAAACGTTTGTAACTCTTGAGCTCTCCTTTGAACCAGAGCTCAGATACCTGAGTCTCTGTTGAGGACACTGCTGGAGTAGGAGGAGCCAGTCACAGAGGGGCTTGTTGTATATGCAGCTCTGTTGATATAAGACAGTTTGGCCCGTTTGGTATCCCCATCATCAGTTGGGTTGCTGAGAAGTCCTGAGTACGTCCCCAGTCTTGTCTCTGAATCAGTCTGATAAAACAACCCACAGAATGCCATCACATGAATCCAAACGGACTTGAACCTTGGCAATACGCATCAGTAATATCACTATCAAAACCTAAAAGTAAAACGGTTTAATCCTGAAGTCTATTGACGCACGTATTAATCTAAGTAACGTCATTTAAAAATCCCCATTAAAAATCCATCTAAGACAGCACGGGCTGTGTCTCAAGCCACCACATCCGCCTGGGTCGCCCTGACGCATCTGCGGTGGTAGGTGGCAGCTACAGCGGTGTTGGCCAGACCATGAGACATCCCGAAAAAAAAAGCAGGGTGGGGTGGGAACAGTCTTCTCACGAAACGTAGTGTCTAAACTATGACCAAGGTGGAAAGGGGAGGCTCTCAAACACGATGGTGTTCTCAGTGTCGCTGCACAAACCCCACAAGTGTCACAGGACTCATGAAGGTAAGGGGTTAAATATAGGTAAAAATAAATAATTATTTACCAAGCTCTCTTTTATCTCCCAGATATAGGACAGACACTTCAGAACCTTAAGTTACATTTTGTGACTGTCTTAACATTTATAAAAATGTTTTATTCAACTCGTTTCTATGGGCTATAATAGTAAAGGCCAAATTCTATATTTTATTCAAACATTTGTTTTATTGATAGCTAAAGGGGTCCTAAAATGTGAAATCAAATAGCTAAATGATCCACAATATGACCATGTTAAAACAATTCCGTATGTTAGCTTAGTGACCCAATGAACAAGATCCCGTTCTATCGTGAATTTACCGGTTTGCTGCGGCTGCTCAGTGAGGACTCGGCCCAGGAGCGATCGTAGGAGACAGAGGAGGTGGTCAGAGGGGATTTCCAGCTGGAGTGGCGGCTGTCAGAACTACTGTAGTCCCTGGTCGAGCTGAGGAACCGAGAGCTCTGAGACACAAGGGCCGTGAAAACACATGGGGTTAGCGCAAGTCAATACATGGAACAATGTAAGGTAGTTGACACATGGTACAAATCCAAGATCACCACAAACAGGAGAAGAGTTTCCCCCAGGATTGTTTTCAGCAGCGATGGCAAAGTTAGCGTTGTAGCGGTTGTGCCAATGGCAAGACCAACAATTCTAAAGGCCCTTAAAGACAATTTAGCTGTAAAAGCTAAATATAAGTAACTTCCTGCAATTCTACACATTTCGCCACGGTTTCTGCCGTGTTCTTAAACTAGTAGAGCGACTCAAACAAAATCAATAGGGGCCTCTATTAGTGGCGGCAACAATTTAGCAGCGGAGGCTAACACTACTAAATGAATATTGAGGAAACACTGCATTTGTCTAAATATTCTTGTACCAATTACTCCTACATTCTTGCATGCTAGCTAGGTAATGCCATTGATCTTTTTTTCATTACATCAAATGCATTCATTCTACTCAAAGGTGTTTGCAAACGTGTCAACTAATTCAGTTTATTGTGCATGAGCCAGGCCCAGGACTCTTCTGGAAGAGTAGTCAAATAGACAGACAGCCCAGTAGTAACTTTATCTAATGGCACAGTCCTTGACAGGACAGGCGGGCTGAAAAATCACACTGGCAGGAATCTAGGCTGGCCTATAAAAAGCCCCAGCTAAAGTACACAGATACCTTCTCTGAACACGGCTAACTTGCCAAATAGAGAAGAGGACTGGAACCAAGAGGGAGAGTAACAGACGGTCCCTTAGACAAGAGTCAGATGGCAGCAAAGAAAGCCTGGTTCTTAGGGGGAGAAAAATAATTACCCACCCGACTGCATTTATTTTAAAGAGAACATTGGTTTTCATGAAAACAGGCTAAACTTGTCCCAACTGCCTAGCCTTACCCTTCCTTTGGTTATAAACATATTTGAAGTGTTCTTATCATTGTTAACCAGCAGAAACTTCTCATTGAAATCCAGACCTAAAGGTCACATATTTTAGGAATACAAAGTGACATTTAGGGTCAGCAAATGTATGTGACCTGCCACTTTCTCCCTCTCATACGGTGTTCAGTACCTGGCGGTCGAGGTCAGGTTTAAGGGGTGTGGCCCTGGTGAAGCGATCACTGTTCAGGACACTGGATCTTCCATAGAGCCTGCTGGATCCCAGGGAACCCAGGGAGGAGGGGGAAGAGGATGAAGAATAAGATGACGTGGTGCTGGCCACCGTAAAGGGCAGCCGGCGAGGCTTGGAATCCATCACTGATTGGCTGTGGAAAGATATTAGAAAACAAAATGTTAGAGAACACATGCAATCAAACATTGTACAAAGTGGAATACAGTAAGCCTGGACACAGTCCAGTGTTATTTAATACACAAGTACTAGGCTACAGCAGGGGTTCCCAAACTTTTACCACTCAGGCCCCCCTTCCATCATTGAACATCTCGCATCCGCCATGCCTTGTCTAATGTGTATTCATGTGATATTTGAGTGACAAACATTACAACCTAGCTAAAACAATGTTAGCTGACCGGCATATTTCGGACAAGCTATAAATAGCTCTAGGGTATCTGTATTTATTATGGCTCCCCATTAGCCGTTGCCTCTTCCTGGGGTCCAGCAAAATTAAGGTAGTTCTACTTTTTTTCTCCCCAATTTCGATCATCTCATCGCTGCAACTCCAACGGGCTCGGGAGGCGAAGGTCGAGTCATGTCCCCGCCAAACCGCATTTCTTAACACACGCCTGCTTAAGCCGGAAGCACCAGTGTCGGAAACACAGTTCGCCTGACGACAGAGGTCAGCCTGTAGGCGCCCGGCCCGCCACAAGGAGTCGCTAGTGCACGATTAGCCAAGTCAAGCCCCCCGACCACACCCTCCCCTAACCCGGACGACGCTGGGCCAATTGTGCGCCGACCTACGGGACTCCAGAGCACGGCCGGTTGTGATACGGCCTGGGACCGATTCCGGGTCTGTAGTGACGCTTCTAGCACTGCCTTAGACGACAGCACCACGCGGGAGTCAGCAGTTACTCATTTTTTTTAAACATTACAATACATTCATAAACAGATTTCACAACTATTAAGTGCATGCAATGACAGGAGGAAAACTGATTATGCACTACCCAATTTCAAAATTGCACCTTGTGCATTCTACCATTAAGAGTAAGTTGAAAACCGCACTGAGTTTATTCAAATAAATGTGGAAACCATTGGTATCCAGTACTCATTCAATATACATAACTCAGAGCTCAATGTCCTGACCAAACCCTACTTTTGTTATTGCTAAAAACCTTTTGTGCCTGTTCCACCCAACCCTTAGGCTAGACTAAACATGATTTAACGACAAGATAAGACGAGATAGACCTCGCTGCGTTTTGAAACTGCAATCGTAAAGACCAGACTGAAGAGTCAGGGAATCTCCCAATCTGATAAAACCCCAACAGTCAGGAAAAGGGGTTGGCTGGTCGCTGAGACAGCCGAAGTGTGACAGTGTACAAACTGTCCAGAAGCTTCTTGGCACCTAACCCCCACACCTGTCCTTGGATCACAATCACTGTTTGTTGCATCCCAAATGGCACCCTAGTAGGTGCACTACATAAGCATTAGGGTGCCATTTGGTACACAGTCACAGCCATTTGATGGTGACATTTCCTGAGGAATGAGAGCGCAGCAGGGGGGCTGTGCAGGTCAGGCCTTGCATCACACACGAGATTGTCACTGCAAGATAATTTATTAAAAAGGTGCATTCCTCTGTTTTACATGGATCACAGCACCCGTATGGTGATAGGAGAACCAGAAAGAAGAAACATGTCCATCTCCTTACAAAGCCCCACCCACCCCCCTGCTCAACCTTTTGAGAACCTTTCCTAAAAAGTAAACTTAACTAAATGTTTATTTCACCTAGGCTATCACTTTTGGTAGCCTACAGCTGTGTCTTGGAAATACCATTGTCATTAATTATATATTTTTTATAGTTATGCTCCTAATTTAGCCCACAGCGAGTGTGGCTTCTCTCAATCACACTCATGACGCATGGGTGGTGCTAAACTTAGCCATCAGGAATGCAAAGTGTACACAAGAGGAAAGTTGTTTTGATAACAGGTCAAACTCTGTTTTGCTTGTATTTAAGATGTGGAGGCCTGCCTAGGTAAGACTGATGAAATCTGCACACAAAATGCCAAAACTTCCTTCTCTACTGTTAATATTTAATTGCACAATAGTAACACGTTCAGTCAGGCTCTGCAAAACTGGAAGAGTGAATTTTTTTATTCGGCCACAGAAGTTAATTTCAGTTTTTTTCTGAAACGTTTTGTTTTGAGGATACGGATTGGCTGTTCTTCCTGATTCAGACAAGGCCATGGAAGCATGAGCTATTTTTTCCTCTACCCGTCTAGGCCAGTTATCTACCAGATTTTCTGCAAATAAAATTATAGTTAGAGAAAGGACAAGTCCTTATTAACGCAACAGTTGAGCAAAACGGTGACACTTTAGCACCTCAGTCATGAATTGCAAACTAGCCAACAACAGCTTCATGGCTAACGTTAGGTTGGTGGCTACTCTAACTAAAAGGCTACCCAAATGACCGAACCGACTTCTCAAAATGTCTGACAGTTTCCAAGAAAATAGTTCCCTTTTCTTTTGCTCATCAGATGTCGAAGGAGCTTGTCAGCTAGCTACCTAATGTTAGCAAACCCCATGGCCATGGAAGAAACATGCATGATCTCAAAGCTACACTGTCTGGGGCTAGCTAGTCAAGCTAGCCTCCCAAACTTGTTGTTGGCACGGCTTCGAAGTTAAAAATGGATGAAGAAAAACAGCTTGCTAGCTAACGTTACCTACTAGGCTAAATAGATAGTTAACGTTAGCCCACGACCACAAAGCATGCTAGGGCTACAGTTGCTAACTACCGTCCTAGTACTAGAAACCACTCGCAACTTCTAGAATAGAAACGACTCGATTGAGGACATGACAGTCATATCCTCAAATAGGACAATTACCGTGAATGCGATGAGATAATCTTGGTTTAGCTAGCGAACCGTAGGCCTATTTTTTTATGCTGCTGTTGTTGTTGATCATCCGTCCTGACATAACGTTGGGAAGCGAGCTAATCCAGTTCTTCTATCAAAGGAATCAATTTAATCGTTGCCAAATTAAAATGTAAAACAATGTCGCAGACTATAGCTAGAAACATCACGGATAAGGCGCTAACTTCGTGCAAAAGCAGCACACTCTCACCTTTGCTTCGCTGCATTCAATGATGACGGCGTCTGTGTGTTGATTAAGAGGTCATGTGATTTACAATGCAATCAGACACCCCAGACAAGTACGTACAACTCAGGATGGTGAAGGACAATGTACTCCATCCAATAGAATATCAAACACTGTACTTGTCCTGCCCCCTTTTTAATTGACGTTGTGAATTTTGATTGAAAGTACAGTATGATTGTGATGGTAATGATTTTTTTTTTTTAAATGTTCACCTTTATTTAACCAGGTAGGCTAGTTGAGAACAAGTTCTCATTTGCAACTGCGACCTGGCCAAGATAAAGCATAGCAGTGTGAACAGACAACACAGTTACACATGGAGTAAACAATTCACAAGTCAATAACACAGTAGATTAAAAGAGAGTCTATATACATTGTGTGCAAAAGGCATGAGGAGGAAGGCGAATAATTACACTTTTGCAGATTAACACTGGAGTGATAGTAAATAAATATAAACAGTATGGGGATGAGGTAGGTATAAGTGGATGGGCTATTTACCGATAGACCATGTACAGTTGCAGCGATTGATTAGCTGCTCAGATAGCAAATGTTTGAAGTTGGTGTGGGAGATAAAAGTCTCCGACTTCAGCAATTTTTTTTTTCAATTCGTTCCAGTCGCAGGCAGCAGAGAACTGGAACGAAAGGCGGCCAAATGAGGTGTTGGCTTTAGGGATGATCAGTGAGATACACCTGCTGGAGCGCGTGCTACGGGTGGGTGTTGCCATCGTGACCAGTGAACTGAGATAAGGTGGAGCTTTACCTAGCATGGACTTGTAGATGACCTGGAGCCAGTGGGTCTGGCGACGAATATGTAGCGAGGGCCAGCCGTGCTGGTGCTTTAGGTGCTTTAGTAACAAAACGGATGGCACTGTGATAAACTGCATCCAGTTTGCTGAGTAGAGTATTGGAAGCTATTTTGTAGATGACATCGCCAAAGTCGAGGATCGGTAGGATAGTCAGTTTTACTAGGGTAAGTTTGGCGGCGTGAGTGAAGGATGCTTTGTTGCGGAATAGAAAGCCGACTCTAGATTTGATTTTAGATTGGAGATGTTTGATATGAGTCTGGAAGGAGAGTTTACAGTCTAGCTAGACACCTAGGTACTTATAGATGTCCACATATTCTAGGTTGGAACCATCCAGGGTGGTGATGCTAGTCGGGCGTGCGGGTGCAGGCAGCGAACAGTTGAAATCATGCATTTGGTTTTACTAGCGTTTAAGAGCAGTTGGAGGCCACGGAAGGAGTGTTGTATAGCATTGAAGCTCGTTTGGAGGTTAGACAGCACAGTGTCCAAGGACGGGCCGGAAGTATACAGAAAGAATGGTGTCGTCTGCATAGAGGTGGATCAGGGAATCGCCCGCAGCAAGAGCAACATCATTGATATATACAGAGAAAAGAGTTGGCCCGAGAATTTAACCCTGTGGCACCCCCATAGAGACTGCCAGAGGACCGGACAGCATGCCCTCCGATTTGACACACTGAACTCTGTCTGCAAAGTAGTTGGTGAACCAGGCAAGGCAGTCATTAGAAAAATCGAGGCTACTGAGTCTGCCGATAAGAATATGGTGATTGACGGAGTCGAAAGCCTTGGCAAGGTCGATGAAGACGGCTGCACAGTACTGTCTTTTATCGATGGCAGTTATGATATCGTTGATGATGTTGGGGAGTTAAGATTGAAAGGATGGTTGTGATTGAAAGGATGGTTGTGATAATGAATTGATGATGATGATGTTGGTTAGTTACAATTTAAAGAATGATTATGATAATACACTGAACAAAAATATAAACGCAACATGTAAAATGTTGGTCCCATGTTTCATGAGCAGAAATAAAATATCACAGAAATGTTCCATACCACAGAAAGCTTATTATTCTAAAATGGTGTGCAGAAATTTGTTTACATCCCTGTTAGTGAGCATTTCGACTTGGCCAAGATAATCCATCCACCTGACAGGTGTGGCCTTTCAAGAAGCTGATTAAACAGCATGATCATTACTCAGGTGCACCTTGTGTTGGGGACAATAAAAGGCCACTCTAAAATGTGCAGTTTGCCACAGATGTCTCAAGTTTTGAGGGAGTGTACAATTGGCATGCTGACTGCAAGAATTTCCACCAGAGCTGATGCCAATGAATTTACTGTTAATTTGTCTCCCATAAGCAGCCTCCAAAGTCATTTTAGAGAACTTGGCAGTATGTCCAACCATCCTCACAACCGCAGACCGCGTGTATAGCGTTGTGTTGGCGAGCGTTTTGCTGATGTCAACGTTGTGAACAGAGTGCACCATAGTGGGGTTATGGTATGGGCAGGCATAAGCTACAGACAATGAAAACAATTGCATTTTATCAATGGCAATTTGAATGCACAGAGATACCGTGACGAGATCCTGAGGCCCACTGTCGTGCCATTCATCCGCTGCCATCACCTCCTGTTTCAGCATGATAATGCACGGCCCCATGTCGCAAGGATTCCTGGAAGCTGAAAAGGTCCAAGTTCTTCCATGTCCTGAAAACTCACAAGACATGTCACCCAATGAGCATGTTTAGGATGTTCTGGATCCACGTGTACAACAGCGTGTTCCAGTTCCTGCAAATATTGGCAGGTAGCCTAGTGGTTCGAGTGTTGGGCCAGTAGCTGAAAGGTTGCTAGATCAAATCCCTGAGCTGACAAGGTAAAATTCTGTCGTTCTGCCCCTGAACAAGGCAGTTAACCCACTGTTTCTAGGCCGTCATTGCAAATAAGAAATTGTTCTTAACTGACTTGCCTAGTTAAATAAATACAAATCCAGCAACTTTGCACAGCCATTGGAAGTGGCGTGGGACAACTTTCCACAGGCCAGAATCAGCAACTCTTTGTGAAGGAGATGTGTCACACTGCATGAGACAAATGGTGGTCACACCAGATACAGACTTTTTTTCTGATCCACGCCCTTATCTTTTCTAAAGTGCCTGTGACCAACGGATGTGTATCTGTATTCCCAGTCATGTGAAATCCAAAGATTAGGACCTCATGAATTTATTTCAATTGACTTGTTTCCTTATGTGAACTGTAACTCAGTCACATTTTGAAATTGTTTCATGCTGTGTTTATATTTTTTGTTTAGTATAAGTACAGATGTCACTATTATCTGGTTCAAAACAGTTTTGCAGTTGTCAGTAGCCTCAACAGCATACCCTATATGTGAAGATGGCTATTTTCTGTCCTCCTCTTAAGTTCGAACAGAGAGAATGAGAAACCTTATAATATATATCTATATTTTATTATACAGTATATGATATAATAAACTACCTTATATGAACTCTCTTTGGTTCAAACTGTAATATATATCATTCAGAATACATGTCTCAAACCCAGCCGGGTCTGGAACAAGAATAAAAACATCCCCAAAAACAGATTTTTATTTTTCAAAAACTTTACATCCATCCTCCTCAACTTCACAAGTCTAAAGCAACCACTGATGATGATGACGATGAGGACGATTATGATGAAGGAGTCTATATGGATACATA
The DNA here is from genome assembly GCF_023373465.1 of Oncorhynchus keta. NCBI lineage: Eukaryota > Metazoa > Chordata > Actinopteri > Salmoniformes > Salmonidae > Oncorhynchus > Oncorhynchus keta. The sequence goes on from NC_068450.1 coordinate 54,993,788, forward strand.
CTGAAATTAATGTTATGATAGTTGCTCATTTGCCATTGATGATTCAGGCAGTGATTGCTACTACATCTCATGTCTCGCTAATTGAATAATTGGGGCGCCAGGAAGCCTAGCGGTTAAGTGTCCCTGAGACGGCAAGGTGGACAAATCTGCCGTTATACCCTTGAGCAAGGCGGGTAACCCCCAACAACTGCTCCCTGGGTGCCGATTATGTGGCCCCCAGCACCTCTCTGACTCAGAGGAGTTGGGTTAAATGTGAAACACACATTTTGATTGAATGCATTCAGTTTTGCAACTGACTAGGTATCCCCCTTTCCCTAAATACTACGAAATGTAGGCCTAGTGATTAATGCCCTCATGATGTACAGCAGGTGATGTACATCATTCATAAAGTACTGAGGTTTAGACTATTATTTTATGCTGACAATCAGAAATTGTTTTGACAACCTAAAAAAAAAAACTTGTAGTAGATGGACTGCTATTGAAATAGAATCCATAAAACAGTTTCGTCTTCGAGGTTCTATGGATTCTATTTCTATGACTACTAGCGCCATCTTTGCCCACAGACACTCATGAGCTGTTCATAGTGATATACACTAGGGGGAGCATCATCTGACATTTGAATCCAACCACGTTGTAAAACAGATTGTACTCTTCTATTGTTTGGATGTTACAGGCATGTTTGTTTTGTCACCAAGGTAATTAATGCATTTGCCAACAGCTCTAATGAGCTTTATTTGAGTAATTGTTCTAAAAGGTCTTGTAGACCTTCTAATGGAAAGAAGTCAAGGAAAAAATAAATCACACAGTACCTTTTTTTAAATTAATTTGCATTTTGCACAAAATGGTGCAATTAATTTAATGAATTGTTAACTAGAGTAAGCCTCAGAATATTCCATTAATTGTGACAATTTTAGATAATTCTCTCATTCTGAGATCTGTATTATTTTCCACTTAAAATAAATAAATCTCAATGTCAAGATGTATTTTTTGTTTTAAGAAAGGCCTACAGAGGATAAACCACTATGAGCTTAACAAGCTGGCTTGTGAACTGGAGGGCATGTGAAAGATAATGTTGGAGGTCAGAGGTCAGGTGTTGAATGGAGGACTGAACACGGTTAACGTATTGCTTTACAACAGATGCATATGTAGAAGCCAAGGTCAACAAGATGCTCGACCGATACACCCCCATCCACAGAGTGAGACATTGTTATTAACTCCACGGGCCGATGGCGTGGCGATCAGATCAGGTGTAAATACAACACACAAGGCTAATAGTGTGACGTGAAGGAGAGAGTGGTGCCTCAGATTAATGGCTGACAAAAAAGGACATGTGACCTAGTGTCCTGATGAAGTGCAATGATGAAATGAGTGGCTTTGGGGTGAGTCGCAATTGTATTTCCTCTTTCTCACATCCTCCCGCTTTGTCTCCTTCTCAAAGCACAAGGTTCCTCCCCTCTGATCTTTATTATTCCAATACATTTTGAGAAGGAGGCAAGGAGAGAGGACGCGAGGAACTAAGGAAATATAATTGAGATTCACCCCTAGTCTACCGTTGCAGTTGGTCTCAGCCCTTACTCTTCCATTCATGTAATCATGTGCTCTCCCCCGATGTTGCTCATTGGACAACAAAATAACATTCCTTGGAGCCATTTTTCATTCATGTTTACTTTGAAAGGGGAGGAGATTTAAAAAAAAAATCTGTTGGGGTTATCAGCAAGTCTTTCAGCATAGGAATCTTTTAGTTTATAGGTATGTAGGCAAGAAACATAATGTGAAGCCATATTACATGAAACTTGATCCACAATCCTTCAGAGATACTGAGCTGTCACTCTCAATTTCTACCTCATCGAAGAGGGTAGAAGTCTAATAGCAGGACAAATGTCGACTTTTCAACCAAGAGAGATAACGAGAAGGGAATAGGGCTACATTTATGTTGCTTTGTCAGTTCTAATCCTGCATAATCAATCAACCTTGTACAACCAATGGCCAAAGTCTCACCAGACAAATGCGGTGATGAGCTGTTAGTTGGGTGCAATCTGCCACAAACTGTTACTGAGTTACAGAATGGTGCGCTATAGAAACACAGGCTATATTATCAGTCTTAACGAGTGCTAGAGAGCCCTTAGACACAGACTAGCTCCAAGAATGTCTGGACTTCTCCAGCGGTGTAATCACAAAGGAATGCCCTGAGACATTTCTGCTTTTCCTCCTCCACAGCCTTTCTTTCCCACGGCTGCTCCAGGTCTTGAGAATCTCTTGGCCCGCTACTCTCACTGACTCTGTTCACTGGAGGGACACACATGAATATGTCACAAAGGGATACTGTATTAGAGAAGAGCACTATTACACGACCTCAGTGTGAACGGGGATCACAAAGGGTTTGAACATGCCTCAAGTCCGAATCACCTGAACTCGAAACATTAGCCCCGATGACGGAATGTTATACGTGATCCAAATAGGACATGTTGTTTCAATGTTGTTCTAACGTTAGGGACCTTTTAATTGGAAGGAATTACACAGAGTGGGATTGATTGAGAATCAACGACTTTATGCTCCATTGATAATAATCTACACATTTTTTTTTAAACAAATGAAAGCCACGAGAAAACAAATGGGATGAGATATCTTGTTGTCAAATGAATCCTTTGAGACGGCAAGTCATTACAATTACAAAGACAATACACTTAAAACACTAATAAAGGAGACCGCTGTAAGGTTGAAGTAAAGCCACACTGACAGCTGGGGGAGGTCCTTTCATTTCAACTTTCATTAGACGCTTTTAATAAATCAAGCAGTCAATCACACTACATTATATGGAATCATAAGAAACCTTCGTCCGAGCTCAGAGGCCTTGAAAACAGTTAAATCCCTAGACATTTTTTTTCCATCTTTATTCTCCCCAGACACATAGTGCCAGATGTCATCTACTTTAGCCTACATGGGCTGTCCCAGTCCCTGCCTCTCCCTCTCTCAGTCCTTCTCCCCTGTCTCATCCCTGCTGCTCTTTGTTCAGATGAGCTCTGTCTGAGAGGAGCACACACACAAACACGCGCACACACGCACACACCCACAGGAGTGATGATGTCACCGTTGTGATCATTACTGGAGTGTGGGTGGTGGTGGTGGCCTATTTTTGACCAGCCAGGCGTCATGGAGGGCAGTCCAAATGTCTGACTCAATGCTGCTGCCTGGAGGAGCAGCGACCTGCCACCATTAATTAATACACATACGGTGACACACCACCATTAGCATAACACAAGACTAAAGAAGCTCTGACACACAAGACTGTGGTCTGGGTCTGACAGGGACGGTTAAGAGAGATTTTTTTCTGTTGTTTTTAACAAAAGCCTACAGTTGAAAAGAGGTGTGAGTAAATGCTATCTAATTTCAGCAGTTAGAAACTCGTCCTTCAGCAAAACATCAATCAAAAATAGGCTATAGGATATTTTTTGTCTGATACAAAGCTTTGAATATCACACATCTCTCTGGGTTTAGTCTTTCTAGGAAGGACAATATTATAGTGGAGTAGATGGGATGGCCATCTGACTAAGAGGTGAACTCCCACATGCCCTCAGGGATCAGCCAACTGGGAAAACATGATAGAGAAAGAGACTGTAAAAAATGTGTGGTAACATCCAGACAAAAGGGGAGCTGTGAAACATGAGAACGTGAGGCTTGTTTTCGGTTGGAGATGAATGTTTCGCTCTCTTCTCCAAGGCTATTTCCTTCCATGTCTGGTGTCATTCATATGGAACTATCCTGTAAGCAAAGGACAATGTTCCCACAGTCTATTCTGCCTCTGCTGATGAGTTTTCGTACTGTGTACGTCCAGAGAAATGCTGCGTATTTCTACATATAGTAGAAGTTGAATGATGCACAGGAGACTGAATACTATCTAGGTCACAGAAAAGAATGTGAATAAGGTGTACATGTTTGAAGTGAGCTGTGTGTGAGAAATGAATAAACTCTCTACGGTGCATTAGAATAGTGATATAATCAACCTTGAAAAACTAGCACGAAAAGTCACAACTAAACCCTACTAGATCACAGTTCTATCTTGATTCTGAAATCCATGCCATGAACTGCCACATTTCATCCTCCTGAACACATTGTATAAAAGAGGGGCATGATAGGAATAAAAACCTTCACCTGCAGAGGAACGTTACGAGCTGTTGAAAAACAGGAATAACATAAATACAGCTTTGGTGAAGCAGTGTTCTAGTACAAAGAGAGAGAGGAGAGGCAAGAGAGGCATGGAGGAAGGGAGAGAGAGAGAGAGAGAGGTGAGACAAGAGAGGGGTGGAGGAAGGGAGAGAGAGAGGAGAGGCAAGAGAGGGATGGAGGAAGGGAGAGAGAGGGAGAGGCAAGAGAGGCATGGAGGAAGGGAGAGAGAGAGAGAGAGAGAGAGAGAGAGAGAGAGAGAGAGAGAGAGAGAGAGAGAGAGAGAGGTGAGACAAGAGAGGGGTGGAGGAAGGGAGAGAGAGAGGAGAGGCAAGAGAGGGATGGAGGAAGGGAGAGAGAGAGGAGAGGAAAGAGAGGGATGGAGGAAGGGAGAGAGAGAGAGGAGAGGCAAGAGGGGGATGGAGGAATGGAGAGAAAGAGAGGGGGGTGCAATTTTGCAAGGGTGCCAGTTTTGACAGAGATATTTCTGAAGACTGTATGGGTTTACAATATCCAGTGATTTAATGTTTAAAAAATCCATTAGGGGTATGTTGGCCAAACAATATCTTAAATTCCCCCTAAAGGCACTATCAAATGAAATTAGCTTTACAGACGTTGGCAAGCACTAAAGCTGAAAGCAAATCTCCCCGAAAATTGATCTGCTGTTCAAGGTTGTGTTTCTAACCCTCCCATGACAAACAACTATCTTATTTCTAGAGAAATAGAATATTGCAGGGTCTTCTTTTCTTGATAGATTTTATTTCAGTGAATCTCTCAGAGGATTCAATCCATATTCCACCAAATGTTTTTTCCATATCAATCCTGCCAATGTTTTTCTTCCTCCATTAGATAATTCACCCTTTCTTCAGATAAAGTAACATACAACATCAGCATTTATGGAAGAAAGACTGTAAAAACCGTAGAGAAGTAAATGTACTGTCTGTAATTCCTGTCAGATACAGTATGTTTGCCTTTCTCCATAATGAGTACCTGCCATGTAGACGAGAGGATATGACGTAGGCAGGTTGTGGAATTAGTGTCCTGTTAGTATGAGTAGATTATGTCATCTGTCTAGCTGAAAGCATGGTCAACCTAATGACAGATAAGACTCCCTGTACTCAAACATTCCCCAAACAAACAGCGTCTATTTTTACCTCTGTCCTGCACTTGCCTGAGGTAAACACAGAGTACATCCGAAATGGCACCCTTTTCCCTAAATAGTGCATTACATTTGATAAGAGCCTCTAGTCTCTGATTTAAAGGAGTGCACTGCATAGGGTATAGACTGCGTGGGCCCTGGTCAAAAAATAAAATAGGGTGCCATTTCGGATGCAACCTTTGTCAGTTTTGAGTGCTTTTAGCAAATGGAAAACTGCTGACATCCAGTGGTGTGTTTGCACACACATTTGGCCGGGTGAAGATGTGTTTTTATTTGATTCCGGGCCATTTTGCTGCTTCGCTGAGGTGTTGGTGACATTTTGCCGTGATCTCATTCTCTCTGTGAGGAGATGCATCATTCTGAGGCCGTGACTTGTTTCTTTACTTTCCTAGCACTAATGACTCTGCTTTCCCACAAAGGAAGCAGCAGCTCAGTGTGTGTGTGTGTGTGTGTGTGTGTGTGTGTGTGTGTGTGTGTGTGTGTGCGAGTGCGTGTGTGTGCAAATGTCTCTTTCTCTCCCTCTTGTCTCTCTGGTGTGCATCTCTGTCACCGTGTCACTCTCTCTCTCCCTCTCTTTCCCTCTCTCCCTGTACGACAGCGTATGCGACTGTGTCTAAATAATGAGACATTCTTTACTAGGCTGTTATCCTGACGATTGTAAATGATTTCTCTCTACGGGATTACATCATGAACCGATTACAGCCTTATTCAATCAAACCTGGAAATGTGGAAAACCCCACATTCTGCCTGTGCCAAGAGGAAACATGTTTGAATGGATACAGATTAGTTTATGTTTGTTTTACACAGTAAACATTGTTTTATTGAGCAACATGAATCCAAGTGTTTTTTGACCTGTATCTGTGAATCCCTGTTACGTTGTTGCAATGTTGTGAATAAGACCCTAAGAGGCTTTCTATCTACAGTATATTGTACCTGACCGTACTCCTCTCTTCTCTCTCCTATGAGTGACAGACGGTGTGATGGACGACTGAAAGACGACTGCGGTGCCAAAAATGCTCAAGACACAAAGGCATCTCATCTCGAACATCCTCTGACCCGCCTACTGTAGCCGGCCTTGTGCCCGGGTCAAGGGTTAATGCATTCTTCACTGTCACAATGAATTCCCATGAGCCACTTGTGGTAGTGTGGACTAGCATTGCTGCCTGCAGCTCCCAGTGTTCAAAAGTGGAGTGGTGCGCATCGCTGGCTCTGGCTACCATTACATTATTGCAAACCCCTCTTAGCCAGTGGTTGGAAGACACTGATCAATAGCTCTGTTTTCATCTCGCTTAATTGCAGAATGTCATGACAGTGAAAGCATAGGTCTAAGCCAAGGCATTGCTTGCAGCACAACACTGAGCCGTGATAGTTGAGGGTTGAGCGTCGCTGAATTTTCAAATTGTGTTTGTACGTTAATGAATTCATTAGATATTTCAAAAAGCAAATGTAGATCTTAAAAAGGAATAATGTAAACAACTTGTCTGACATAGCGACTGTGTTATTATGTTCTTTATTGGTCCCTCGGTGTTACAACAGTGCGGTTCAATTCATTGACTTTCTTAATCATTCCATTTCGGCATCAAATCAGTTCTAGGATTACTGAAGCTATTGGAGGAATGTTACCAACAAGACAGAAATCAGCACGATAGAGCTAATAGCTTTATGGCTTCTGCAAATTGATTTAATACGGAAGATTAAAAGCACCACTAGTGTAGTACTGATGGTGGATTTAAATGGAAGGAGTACAAGGTATCAACTGTGCTTGTCTGTATTGAAATAGCACAATATAAAGAGACTATTCTCTTCATTTCAGTTAGTGGCTATTTATTCATTCAGTGCCTTTATGTGGGGCATAACAAGAGGACCTTAATTCAATTATGTCGAAAGACAACCTTAGGGCCAGTTTTTCAGTTAGAGAGAAAGAGCGAGAACCTTATTTTCAGCTCTTACAGAAAATGTGTGTCGTTGAAATTAAACTCCTCTGTGTTGCTGGAAGGTTTCTGTGTTTAATGGAAACCGGGAGGGAGTGAGTGGGGTTTAGTGTAAGCTACAGAGGAGATGAATCTGTATTCCCTGAATGTGTCTCAGGCTAAAATCAATAAATGCAATGCAAGCACAGCTCCCCACTGATGGGTGTCCCTGTCTTTCCTTGGACTAATAGAACAATAATAATGAAATCCAAATCCCCACATTATAATTTGTTTTGCATCAGTCTCAGGAGAGATCTTCTTTAGCAGTTTATTTTAGTGGCTCATTATACTTTCTAATCAAGACATAGACAGACAGCCTGTTTGCCTGTCCCCCTCCCTCCCCTCTCTACACTGAAGTGTGCTTGCTCGCATTGCAGTCATTGTGCTGCCACTTATTATGTTACAAGTGACCGAGGTACGGACAATGTTCTCAGTGCGTGCAAAGAGGACTCAGCCAGGCTACCTGGGCAGGCAAAGAGTGCTTCTTCTTTTAATGATGCAACTCAGAGAGGTGCACATACACCCCTCTCCCTCCTATCCCTCCACCACCACTAGCACCCCACGTACCCCCCCCCCTGTGCTCTCTTTAATGAAGATTCTCCAATGCAATTAAGATTCTCTGCGTCTTGCTGCTACAGTATGAAAAAAAACACAGCCACTGTCATTTCTCATGTCTTGTCAGTCCCTGGCTGCTGATGACGATGCGGGGGAGGGATAATTCACCCGTTGCTACTGGCCACAGCACTGTGTGTGTGAGGAGCAACCAACCCCCATCTCAACAGGTAATGGAGAAGGAAAATCAATGGCCAAAGAGCATGGAGAAGGAGCTTATAAAATGGCTTTACGTTTCAATAGCTGAATAAGGGGATTCTGTGGTCATCCTCTAAATTCAGCTAGGGGGGACTATCCATGGACCTTCACATTTATTTTAACTGTGTTCATTGCCATGTGCTTGGTGCTTGTCCTTGAGTGTAGATAGGTTTGCCTTTAGAGACAGATTATTATCACCAATGACTTGTATTTAGGTGATTGCAAAAGAAATTCCCAGTGTTTAGATAATGTTATAATAATGTATCCTCGTTATCACCTAATTACAACTCCTTTTAATGAATGCTCTTTTCAAACTAACATTAAAAATCATACACAATATTATTGCTCCCTTGTGATACATAGATATTGCCTTAAGTGACACAGAGGAAGCACTCTATTGTATTCTCATTTCCTCATTTCATCTTTTGAGTGGTTAACATTTCCATGGTGAGAGGGTGCCCTTACAAAAAAAACACATGAAAAAACCACAACACACAAAAAAAACACCTTGAATCCCCCCTGTCGACTTCAAAAGTGTTGCTTGATATTAATGGCACAAAAGTAACTCACTCACTAGAGGATTGCATCATATAATAACACTATTAATATACTAAATGGGAATAAATAAGAATTTGTTCTTAACTGACTTGCCTAGTTACATTTCAAAATATATATATTTAAAAATACTAAAGGTGTTTAAAGTGGCAATCCTTAATTGAAACATTAACAAAGTGTTTTCCCCGCCACAGTTTCAGTAAAAAAGCTGAATGATGTGGCTGGAGAAACGCAACCACTCTCAAATTGGAAAACTATGCTATGGATGCAAGGACTCACCATCCATGATTTCAAAATGATAGTTTTAACCATGTTTTTTTAGCTATAGAGTGGTGGTTTAAATATACTTTGTTTACAAACATCGGAGTAAAACAAGCTTATATTTTGGGTTCTGATGGGGTAGGACAGTTGAACTAAGTTGATGAGGCAAAATACATCCCTTTGTTCAAGAATCAATGGGTACATATCATTAATTTGTAATGCCAAAAATGGATGTAGCAACTAAGGAATGTCCCTTTAACACAAAGTGACCTTCATACGGCAGAACTATGTCGCCATTTAAACGTGACCCATTAACCTGTCCGAAATTTTTAAATTCTGTCCACTGTTCCGCGAATGCCCTGCAAAATCATTCCTTATCCCGCATTTGGCCTTTTTAGATGTGATCACCCTAATTCCACCGGTGGAAACATTGTTACTGCAACATTGCTACTGCAATATCTTTTCACATGTGAAGAGAATAACATTATTTCAACCCCACATGTGAACTTGCAATTCCACATGTTAAAGTGAGATTTTCACATGTGGAATTTTCTTGCATGTGAAACTATACATTTGATGTTGCAATTCACATGTGAAAAACAATGACATGCGGAAATCGAATTTGCAGTTTTATATGTGAAAAACGTTCACGTGAAAATCTCACTTTCACATGTGGAATTTCAAGTTCACGTGAGAAACAATCACATGTGGATGTTTTTCGCATATGAAACGGCAAATGTGATTTTAACATATGAATGTTTTTCATGTGTGAAAATGCGATTCCACATGTAGAAATGCAATTTCACATGTGAAAGTAAGATTTTCAAATGGAGTTTTCTTACATGTGAACCTGCAAATTAGATTTTTAAACATGATTGAATTTCACATGTAAACTTGCAATTCCACATGTGAAGTGAGATTTTCACTTGAATGTTTTTCACATAGAACTGCATTGGCAATTTTCACATGTGCACGCTTTTAACATGTCACGTGAAACTGCAACTCACCTGTGAGGTGAAAGCATGTTATTCTCCTCACATGTGAAAAGGTGGTGTTAACATGTGAAGTCTACATTTTGTACATGTGAAAATATGGTTTCACATGTGAAATTTAAGCTCAACATGTGAAAACGGCAAACAAAAAAATGAAGGGTGGGGCAAGGCCATGTAAACAGAGCGGAGCAGTTGTACCCATTCTATCTTTAACCACCCCTCCCCTTGTTGTTTTCCAGTTCAATGAAATAATCTGGCTGCCTACACCCTGTCTGACTGACTAAAACCCTTGTCTGGGTCACAAGGCCCATGCTCAGCCTGTTGCTCGTTATGTGTTCAGAGAGGTATAGAGCGTACAATTAGGCACACAGATGGCTGTTGTGTCTTTGCCATGCAATGGTATTGATCTTCTCCTTAGGAAAAGATCTGTGTATTTCTCCCCTGGATTTTCTGTTTTTGCAAGTGCATTCTATTTGAAAACCAAAAGGCAACATTTGCACAAGTACCTCCCACTTATTCCAGTTGTAAATCATTGGAAGTGGTATTAAGGGGAAACTTTGATCACATTTAAGATGATCATATGAGGGTTCATCTGTCACTATAAACCTAAACAGATTATGAAAAAACACATAAAGATTTGGGCAGCAGTATCACCCGTCTATCCTGTCCAGAGATGAGGAAAGACAGAATGTGAGAGTTAATGTTAAATATGAACAACATTTGAGCATCACATGTATTGTCACAAATTATGACCAAACACATTTTGAACATTCTTTTCAATCCCACACATGCATGCGTTTAAAAAGAAATCGGTATTATTATAGCATTTCCATAGACAACATGTTCATAATAAATAATATATTTCCCTGATACTTGGAATCACATCAACGTGACGAGTTGATATCTAGCCTATGGAACATGCACTGAAACTAATCATTCAAATTTGAGAAGTTTCAGTCATTCCATACATTATTTGCATGACGCGGGTCATCTATTAATAATATCAATGATTATGAATAATCAATTACGTAACTTTCGAAAAACAAACAAATAAACAAACAAAATAAGTCAATAAGATTCCTCATCCTCGAATCGATCCAATAGATGCTTTTGTTTGTCACATTAGCACATGGTATAGCCCTAGTCATAGTCCAACTGTCTAAACGTAGTGTACTATTGTTTTCCTAATTAAAACAAACATTGATCTCTATTAATGGCAGATACAAGTTTTCTTTTGTGGCAGCTTGTAAGCTGACGTCACTTTGGTTCCTTGAAGTGGAGCTGAATAAACCTTGAGAAGAGTCTCCTTCAATCTGCTGTTAGTAACTAACACACACACTCACTCACACCGAGACTCAATTACTGCCCAATTCCTTTCTTTATCATCTGTTACCGGCCTCTTTCAAAACGAAATCGAAAAGAGGCTAGAAGGCTACACGAAGTATTACTTGAAACAAAATCCCGTTGGAAATAAGTATTAGTGTCGAAACTAAAGGTAAGTGTCCTCTTATTTCAAGGTGGGGGTAAAGAAGACGGTCTGTTATATCATAGAACAAGCGATGTAGCTGGCTTGATTTGTTTCGCGAGGCGAGCTGTAGTTTCTTTGCTTACTGCGTGTGTCCCTCAGTCGTCAACTGCAGATTGATAGAAACTTATCAAATGGACACAATGTTATTCTAAGCAATCGGCATGTGCGCCTTTACTGCATGGTAAAATAATAGACTACACCGAAGTTGTTTTCTAGAGTAAACGGAGTGTTTTTTTGTCGTTGCTCAGATCAAGCTAGTTTGTGACCTGATAGTCGGAATCGTCTTTGTGTCCTCTCTCGTGCGCTTTTAATTGAACTGTTCTATTTTTTTTTTTAAATAAAAACTGTTTAATTTAGTTCAGGAAAACTTTTTTGAAGATGTTTTTACCCACTGTTATATATAAGTTAGCTAGTATTTTTTTGTGCACATTTAAAGGAACGATGTGGGAGTCAATGAAGGTAGGGAGCACAAGCTACCTTTGGTCTATTTAGCTGTCCGTTTACAGACAGGGCAAAATCCGAGCCAGCTAATAGCTCTTCAATGCGAAAATAAAATAATTAGTAAGCATAAACATAAATACTTGATTTAACAATATAATAGATTGTGTTATGGTTTGCCAGGTAAAATTACATATCGTATTAGTAAAATTAGTTTGATGTTTTTGTCGAGTTTCGGGCTCTTTTTTTTTTACAACTGGCTAAAGCTATCTTTTGTTGCTTCCTCAAACAAGAAGCAGCTGCTGCCTGGCGGAGTCGTTGAAATGTATCCCTTTGTGTATATTACAATATCCTCCATTTTTCTACCCTTCCAAACAACAAGCCTTTCGCCATCTTGGTTGATTTAAATTCCCTAAGCACCCCCACGCTTGAAGGAAACGTATCCATGTTTTACATAGAGAAAGTTTAAACTAGACTCTGGGAAAAGAAATGTAGACGGTGACGTCATGTGAAGTTTAAGAGAAATGTAAGGCAACATTTAGCCTGTGATTGGAAGGAGGAACAAATTGGTGTTGCGTTTGAAGAAGAGTGGGATTCAGCTACAACGTTACAGTGACATTATACAGTGTTGCAATAATCGGATACATGTTTTTGAACGCGCAACACACACACAAACGGTGTGTTTTAATAAGTAGTGGCAGGTGGAGAAGGCATGCAAACTGCCTTTAAAAACTCGACTTTTTTTCTCTCTCACTGAACTTGGTTAGGTATTTTCTACATGCACGATTTCTAGTTTATCAATGACACTTTGATAAAGATGTTATTTGTCACACCACTGTTGTTCAATGAGATGAATAGCACATAGTATGTGTTTTAAACGTTCAACCGCTGGAATTAGGCAATAGGTTACACGGGCTAATCATAATCGATTAGAATAAATATGCTATATCAGAATGATGTTATGACATATAGCCCAGTGTATCATCATGTTTTGCTATTGTATTAAAAAATATATATATTGTTGAATGGACTAATAGCCAAGTAGGCTAATACGTTTAGACATTGATCAACAGCTATGGATGTTTACACAAATGCCAACTTTTAATTAGTCAAGCAAAGTATTATTAGTATTTTTTTCCCTTTCCCCTCTTTTCCCATTTGCATTGTGGGAGTCGTTGACACTTGTTTACACATAAAAGGCAAAGATAGTGTGCCTAGGCTTATCTACTGGTAATATCACAATGTTCACCTTAGATGACTATAGTAGGTCTTGGGCCTAATTATCATGCCATAAGTGGTATGCGCTATTGCACAACATGTAGCCTACTCGTTATCCACAATCTCGTCATTGCAAAGCTCATTTCTGAGAAGATGGCAGAGGTGTGACAGAGACAGTAGGTAGCGGTGACAGTAGGCTGGTTTGAGTTTTTTTTTATTGCCATGTTATAACATATGACATGGTTCATTTGTGTGTTTTGTTGATGTTATAGCCGAGGAAAGATTTCAAACATAGGCTACCCAAAGTAGCAAACTGTCTAGTTTATCATCGAAGAATCTCCTGTCACACTAGAGATTATACTCTCATCACCAGTTGTTCTGGTGATCATTCATCCACCATATCCCTGTGTGATAGTCTTTAAAATGGATCCCAGTTGTCGTCTCACAAGCAGTTGTTGTAAAAGAACAACAACAATGATGCTTTGTGATAGGGAATCTAATGGTTTCACCTCCCACCCTCTTTGTTTGGATATTTACTGCTGCTAAGCTAAAGTGCACAGGAGCAGATGCTTAGCCAAACATCCTTGCTGAGGGAGGCGCGATGCCTTTTTCCTTCTGGGAATGGCTCCTCTCCTCTCCCTGTGCTGATGCATCGACATGACAGCTGCTTGATTTCATGGAGCTGCTAAGAAGCCATTAGTGGTATCAGTGAATTGAAACGGAACAGTCTCTCCCATTTTTCCACCACTATTACAAACGGCTATTGTTAGCTTCTTTTGTGTGTGTGTGTGTGTGTGTGTGTGTGTGTGTGTGTGTGTGTGCTGCAGCTGAACACACACAGCAGAACAGGGCAGAGGAGCACTAATATACTTGTGTTGCTGTGTGTTTCCCCATAATGCGAGTGAGAGAGAACAAATCTGTCAGGGCTTGTTTGTGATGTTGGTTTGAAATGGAAGCAAACTGTGCTACCTCAAGCACACTCAAATCAGGGATGTCTCCATGCCTGGCCAAGAGAAGTTACAAAAAAACTGTAGTGCTCTCTCTCTCTCTCTCTGTCTCTCTTTCTCTCTCTCTCTGCCTCGCCTCCACTCTCTTCCCCCCCACAGAATGTTGTTTTCTTTGCCAGGAGATAAAAAGGACTTCCGCTTGACTTGAACATTCAGGAATTAAAGATAGACATGTTTAAGCCCTATTTGCATGTCTACCCAATGCTGCACCAAACGGTTACTATTGACTAAGCTGATTAGGAGAAATTAGGTTTAGGAGCCCCTGTGTCTGGGGGTGCTGAAACTGACAAAACTTGGACAGCTTTTCTACAGACAATCCCATATGCACACAAGTCTATTCTGTCTAATCCTGTACTATTGAAATTAGGGCTAATAATGTTAGAGGAACGTGCCTGCTTTGGTGTCCATCCTTTTTTGTTTGTTGTCTTTTTGAAATGAGGTGAGGGTGGTTATCCAGTCAACAATCAAGCAGTTTGTCTCGATCTACGCTGCCACCCTTTCAATTGATCTTAAACGCAATGCCCACACGGCTCTCGCTGATTGCAGTGTGTACTGAATTTGATTAGCATGCTATATTCCTATACTGCACCTCCTTGTGCTAGTTTCAATGTTTCCCTTCATTGTTCGTGAGACACTGTAACGAAGCATTTATTACTGTAACCCTGGAAACGAAGGTCTACATTGTTTGTTTCTGGCATTGATTTCCTTGTTTATGTTGTTTTGTATGGCCTACACAGAGATTGATTAGCTTCTGTAAACATATCTTATGTGTGGTAAGGGAAGGAACAGTTGGGTAAAGTCTGTGAAATCTCTGCACTGTAGTGGTGGTGTGTTGTTCACACTCATTTTAAGTTTTCAACTCTAAAGAGGAAGTAAGTTTGTTTTGTGTTGTGTGAAATGAATCAACCAGAGCCTAATTACCTAAAGCTGGATTGTCACCGAGTCATCCAACCCTCTCTCTCTCTCTCTCTCTCTCTCTCTCTCTCTCTCTCTCTCTCTCTCTCTCTCTCTCTCTCTCTCTCTCTCTGCTCTCTCTCTCTCTCTCTCTCTCTCTCTCTCTCTCTGCTCTGTCTCTCTCTCTCTCTCTCTCTCTCTCTGTCTCTCTCTCTCTCTCTCTCTCTCTCTCGTAGTGCTCTGTCTCTCTCTCTCTCTCTCTCTCTCTCTGTCTCTCTCTCTCTCTCTGTCTCTCTCTGTCTCTCTCTCTCTCTCTCTCTCTCTCTGTCTCTCTCTGTCTCTCTGTCTCTCTCTCTCTCTCTCTCTCTCTCTCTCTCTCTCTCTCTCTCTCTCTCTCTCACACTCTCTCACACACACACCAATCTTCTCAGAAGTCAAGTACTAACTTTTATAAAGATGTGTGGTGAAATTGATGGCCCATTAGGGATGCAGGAATTGGCTTAAAATCCAAAATGTTTATTTAGGCTACTGCTGATTATTATTGTTGGCTATTAAAACCTTTGTTACTGTGCACGATGATTGTCAAGTCTGAAAATGTTCCTTGCAGCAAGTGTTGCGAATACTCATTAGCACAACTGTTGACAGAACATAACATAAGTTAATGACAGTATGACCAGTTTGTTAGTGCTCCTATGATCTACTTCACCTTCGCTTTGCTATTCTGGTCACACTGTACATTAAGTTGACATTAAGTAGCGACATGCATTTTTACATAGCCTAGCCTACATTGTAGCACACACATCCATTTTTACAAACATGGTGGTAGTATGCAAGATGAATGTCAGCAATATGCAAGAACATACTATGGGCATCTATGGTGGCCTGGTTCAGTTTGTGACATGAACTGAAAGTAACTGTGTCAAGGGGGAGCATTACTGGTACAAGCAGATGTCAGTTTTACAGCAGTCTGGCTTGTTTAACACGTACAAATAATCTCTGTGTTATTGTTGCTTTCGTAGACTCCAAAAATAGTAGCATATATGCCTTTTGTACAACCAGGTCACGCCAAGTTCAGTTTGTTTCTGAAATACCAAAGACACGGAGGCCATGTTTGGGAGAAAAGGAGGCGTTTAGCTGCTAAGGTCTTTGTTTTGTCCGTCCCCTGGGCTTCTTCCTATTTATCATTCAATGTGAGAATTTCCTTGATGAAACTCAAGGTTATTTTTTTATGGTCTGTGTGTCTGTCTGTCTGTCTGTCAGGATGCTTGTTGTTTCACTGGCAAGGTGAAGAGGTTGATTTCTCCCTCAAGTAATGCCTCATTTTCAAAGTCCTTGAGCTCTGCAGAAAGTCTGTAAAGGAGTAGGCTAGCCTGTCTGTCTGTCGATTCATTTTTCCTTCTTTGTACTGTATCATAAAACCTGCCAGTTTTCTCAAAACAGTCGCAAAGGGATAACCAGGCCTATTGACTTGGTTTGTGTGGGTGTTTGAGGCAGAGACAAAAAAACTGTCTTTAATTTCAGCTGTAGGCTATTGCTTACAGTAGCCAGGTATTAGGCCTTACAGTAGCCAGGTATTAGGCCTTGCAGTAGCCAGGTATTAGGCCTTACAGTAGCCAGGTATTAGGCCTTACAGTAGCCAAGTATTAGACCTTAGTAGCCAAGTATTAGGCCTTACAGTAGCCAAGTATTAGACCTTACAGTAGCCAAGCATGAGGCCTTACAGTAGCCAAGTATTAGACCTTACAGTAGCCAGGTATTAGGCCTTACAGTAGCCAGGTATTAGGCCTTACAGTAGCCAGGTATTAGGCCTTACAGTAGCCAGGTATTAGGCCTTACAGTAGCCAAGTATTAGACCTTACAGTAGCCAAGTATTAGGCCTTACAGTTTCCTTCCTTCTGTCTCGAATGAGCACACTTCAATCTAAGATGCTGATTGCCTGATGAGAACTAAGAGCATCGGTTAGGCTAACTGATGTAGGAACTGAGCCAAGATTAGACTACTGAAGACAATCCTTTTTTCCCAAAACAACATGGTTCCGTTCATAGCCTAGTAGTAGATTAGCTAGGCCTACTGCTTAACGCCAGCCGCTCTGTCTAAACGTGTATGGCTTGATACCCTATGACAAAAGAGTCAGATAAACCACAGCTCTGCTCAACATGAGTCCTTCAGAGTGGGTCCAAGGTTGATGCTTTTGAACGACATCATCTGAAGGAGGGTATATCCTAAGCTATGCGTAAGGAGCAATCCACTATTAGAAAGGGCTTGTTTTTAGTGGTCTTCACCAGCGAGCCATCCATTTCTTATTGCCCCCGGGGAGATTGTCATATTGCCTGTGCGTGCCGTGCCTGGAATGCTCCAGTGATTGAGTCCCCCTGCCTACTGTGATAATGGGGACGGTATTGGAAATACCAATCGTAGTATAGCTTAGCCTAGGCCTGTTTGGTTGGCTTATCGCCCTTTTACATTCTCCACTAAAATAGTGTGCAGCCTGCATGCTCTATTCACGTATCTGCAGTATCTCTCACATGCTGGGAATTCTGAAGTGTTGTTGGCATTGCGGATAGAAATATGTTTGGATGTGGGAATCTCTGGATGTGTCAGGTTTTATATTGTGGTGGGATGGTCAATGTTGTTCATCATACTAGGACAGCTGGTTGCAGGATTGAGGAGGATGGAGTAGCCCCTGGGTGGCTGTTAAAAGGTAACACTCACACACACACAGGCATACACACACACACACGCACGCACGCACGCACACGCACACACACACGCACACAGACACACACACACTCTGAGGTTGCGCTTCAACAACCAACCTTTTATTTATTGATCGTCCAGCATTTAAAATCTGGTCACTGCTGCCACAAAGGCTTTTCATTTTAGCTGTGCTGCCAGACTGCTGCAACCTAGCCAGAATTTTAAATATTTAATTTTAACTGAGCGCCATAAGAACTGACAAGGATGTGGAGGGATGGGAGAAAGAAGGACTCTGTTCAGCAATGAAATAGCCTAATTGTGTGTTGGTCAGCAGTAACCATACAGTGTAAGGACTTCTTTGTAAACCGTCCTGCTTGCATTTGTCCGAGTAGGGCAGGAGTAAAGAGCAGAGGCCTCGGCTATATCCATGCAGCAGACAGTTGCTTATATCCGTTGTATTTTACTAGAGCTGATTCACAGATAATATGCCTAAACTTCGGGGGCGTACTTAGTGACTCAGTCTTCGCACGTCCATCCAAACAATTCCAGCATCCGAACAGTGCACTGTGCCCCCGCCAACTTGCCTTCGATTCACAAGTGGATGAAACTGTTTCACTGGAGAAAGCATCCGAGCGAGCGAAACAGCGCCCCTCCGTCTTACTATATGTAGCCCATGTATCTGTTGCTGTCTGGCTGAAAGGAGTATCACATGCCATACTCTTTTTGGCCAGACAGCATAAGACAAATGGGCTGTACATACATGTCCTCTGCCTTGGCAACGATGGCGGTATTTTCAGCTGCGCCTGTCTTTTTACTAAATAAATATGTATCGCATCCCCCTAGAGCCCTCAAACTCAACACTGGTCCTCGAAGCCAGTTCCACTGCTTTTATTTCATTGTACCCCTCTCATCAGGGACTGAAATTTGTTTAAAAAAAGAAAACATATGTTTCTTTTTATTATGCACAGTTCATGAGGCCCCTTGACGATGATGTGAAGCCTGTAGCCAATTGCCTCTTCTGCCTAATGGCAAGTCCGCCAGTGTTAAACTTTCAAAGACTCTGTTTGATATGGTCTTTTACTCATCTCGTAAAATGTAGCCTACAGTATAGATTAGGCCTTTGCATGTCATGGTGATTTCAGCTTGACTCAGCCTACCTAGTAACAGAGCTGCGGCCTAAACATTCTCCTGATTGGATTAGTCATTATTGGACCCGGAGCTAACTGGCTGTTTTTAGAACTAGACGTCAGGACAGGGACTTCACCTCGGGAAGAGGGGGATTCAAGTAATCCACACTAGCGTGACTAGCACAGACGCACCGTGGAGTTATTCCTGGGAATGGACGGATTCTATCGGTTCATTTGATGTTCCACAATCTGTTCTCCATCAGGATTCGTCCGTCTTTTCCCGTACATTTGTGTGCTTGTGCAATAACTAAAAGACACTTAGCCTACAAGCAGTAAAAATCAGGGAACCACATGTAACAAGTCATTCATTAAAGGCCTGTGAGAAGGAAATGGAAAGTTGAAAATGTGCCACCATTTTCTCTCAGACCTCACTCTCTTCCTTCCACAGATAGCCTAGACACATGCTGTGGTGATCTCGCCTCTCGTCTTAATGTGGCGGGAGTTGAAACAGAGAAACCGTTCCTCCGTCACCCCCCCCCCCCCCGTCTGCCCCAGAGTGGCTGTTGTTGTTCACGGCCGCCATGAAAGGCTAGCTGCCTGCCTTGTGGCATTGTCCCTTTCTCTAAACGATGACACTGAGAGACAGCTGTAACGCGAGACGCCTCTACCCAAGCAGGCGCTCGGAGAGCGGACGGGGAGACGCCTTTATCTCAGGCTGGGGGGCATTGACCTCTACTAGCTCTCAGGGCTGCATGGGAGCAGTGTCTGGAGTTAGTATCCACCCTCTACTAACTGAAACTCTTAGACTACATAATAACATCCATGGATTGGGTTGCAGTGTAGTCAGCCTTGGTAGGATTGGTGTTTTGTGGTTGTTGTGTTGTGGTTTGAACCCGTGTGTGCCTGTGTGGCAAGGTTGTGTTTGTTTGTGCGGTGTGCTTGTGTTTGTCTGTGTGTGTGTATGTGTGCCTTATGTTTGTTCAAAGATGGAAACATCTACACATCCCCCTGGCCTGCAGGCTACGGAGGCTAAATCCTCTGTGAGAGCTCCCGCATGTAATCCAAATATTTAGAGCTAATTTAAGCATGGACCAGAAGCGGAAACAACGTGTGTGTGTGTGTGTGTGTGTGTGTGTGTGTGTGTGTGTGTGTGTGTGTGTGTGTGTGTGTGTAATCTCAACACAGGGAGGGAAATGAAAGCACTCAATCACTCACCTGTCAGAGCTCTTCACTCCCTTCAAGTATGCACACATCTGCGCACACACACACACACACACACATCTCCCTCAGGGTTTGACAGGATTGGGCCTTTTATTGACTCCCTGATTGAGACAGGGGATTAATTTAATGGAAACTTTAGCCATCGAAACACAGTAATGCAGGAATCAAGACAGATGGACATCTCTCATCTTTCCCCCTGTGCTTTCTATTAGGTTGAATGTTAGCTTGTAGATGAACTTTGGTGATCATCTTGTATTTCAAACTATCTCTTGTATGGAATACCATGTTGAGGCTGAGCTAGGCTAACAGGGAGAGTACAGAGAGAGGATTTATTGCAGGGTATGATGTGTTGGTCGGTTTGTTGGTCGACCCAGAGCCGGCCGGGCAGGCGAGAGAGAGGGCGGCGGGTGGAAGAGGCGTGACAGCTGCGTTGGCGGCTGCTGTGAGTGACCTTCACGCGTCGTCTTGGTAGATTGTCAAGGCTGTTGGGATGACACTGAGCCATGGAGCTCTGCTCCGCCGGAGCAGCTGCGTCCTCTCATTCAGTCACTCAGACAGACAGTGGTGCACTCCTGGTACAAGTTGCCCATATGCACTTCTTTCTCTAAATCGTAACTGTAACCATTAAGGGGGGGGGGGTGCCAAGCTCACCTTAGATGTCTACTCCAGAGGCAACTTCATCCTAATTGTTATGGTTAATTTATGAAGCCAAGTATCAATTTTTATAGCCTGTATGACTGAAGTCCCACAGTCGTGAACGTGGGCTGTGTTCAGTCTGATGACACATAGTCACATCAACGTGTCTTAAAGGCTCAGTGCAGTCAACAGTTTTATATATATTTCTACACTATGCGGTTGGAATAATACTGTGAAATGGTGAAAATGATGATAATGCTGTTTAAAAATACATTTGAGCCTGTTTTGCTGTGATGGAGTTTTGGCCTTCCATGGTGACATCACCATTGCGGTAAATTAGTTAATAGACCAATAGGAAAGAGTTCCGAACCTCTCTGGACTCCCGAGTGGCTCAGTGGTCTAAGGCACTGCATCTTAGTGCAAGAGACATCACTACAGTCCCTGGTTCAGATCCAGGCTGTATCACATCTGGTTGTGATTGGGAGTCCTGTAGGGCGGTGCACGTTTGGCCAGGGTAGACCGTCATTGTAAATACAAATTTGTTCTTAATGAACTGACTTGCCTAGTTAAATAAAGAGAACCATTTTTTTACTTCAGTTTTCCACTTCCCACTCAGACCACTCCCATGAGAGTCCGAGCACAATTCTTGCTTGAGAAAGTGCTCTTTGCTAAGAAGCTCTTTTAGTTTCTTTTTGACCATTTTAATTGTTTTTAAATCACAGTAAGTTACTTAATTGTTACCCAGAAATGATTTGATATTGAGATAAAAACGATTGCATTGGACCTTTAAGCTGAGGCCAGAGGCAGGTCCGTCCAATTAGCTGGTGAATGATAGCCCCATAGGCTAAGTGGAGGGAGACGGAGAGAGGCTCCCCTCAGATTCATCATGATGCTACTGTAGGAATTGGCTCCCAGCCATATTGGGAGCAGCGGGGCTGAATCAGAAATGGCACACACATACAGTACCATCCCGCTCACACATACGCTCACACATACGGGTACACACGTGTGCGCACACACACACACACACACACACACACACACACACACACACACACACACACACACACACACACACACACACACTGTTTGTGTTACGTAATAACAGTCCCTCGAGGGTGTTTATGTTCGTTGCTTTTCAGCCAGTTCTTGTGCTTTACATTGTTTGGGATAACCCACTCCCCAGTAATGGGACTTTCTCCATCAGGTCTAGGAAGAAGGCATTTAATGGAATAGAACACACAGAGAGGCTCTTTTGAATAAGCTGAGAGAGAGGATCAGAATTGCACTTAGGCAAACGTTTCTACCGCACAGATTCTTCTCCCTCCCCTCTTCCTCGTCTTTCCACAGAACAGACACTCATCTCTCGCCACAGATTCCATTTTGTCAGCTTCCAGCTCCAGATCATGTAACGATAAAAGATACTGCCCCGCAGTTAAACAGTGCCGGTAAATCACACGCAAAAGAAAGCTGGGAGAAGCAGTATTTTTAAGCAGAGAGAGAGAGAAGGGGGAGAGAGACAGAGAGAGGGGTTCTTTGTGTTCTGTGTACTGACTTTGTGCGATGAAGAGATGAATCACTGCTATTTAAGGGATCGGTTTCCTGCAACTGATTGTGTGACGACTCAGTGGTGGATAGATTGTCAAGACTTGCCTGTTTTGTTCCCGAGGTTCCAGAAAAATGTCTGTGGCCAGTTCACAGTCAGTGCCTTCCTCTTTCATCCCTCCCTCCCTCCTTCCCTCCCTCCCTCCCTGGCCTGCTATTTCACAGATGAGCCGGGAGCAAAAGGAGTAAAAACACCTTTTTTAGCGTGTCTGTCACTGAATGGCACTTTATGACGGCCTCGCTAAGGTTTCTCCTCACTAAAGTTAAAGTCTACATTACTAGATTTAACGCGACGGTTCTCTACGCCAAAGGCACTATTCAATTCCAGGCCTCCGGGGCCACGTCACAGCTGTTGCCCTGGAGGCCTGGAATTGAAAAGCCGTGTTCTACGTGGACCTGTTGTTTTGTGCCTGCGGGCTTTACAGAATGTTTAGGCTTGCTATCGTTGTGTTGCTTATGACTGTGTTTGAGTAGAGCTCACGTAAAGAGCTTACTAAAGTGTTCTAGGCCCATTGTCTCAGCAAATAGCTAGCGCGGCCGTGGCATCAGCAGCTGATGTTGGGTCAGTGTGTATTTCAAATACCCAGGCAGGCGAAAACGGTGTGAAGTAGGGTAGCTTCAAATCTCGCCACTGTCATTACAGCACTCTTTGGCTGGGGGACTCATTTCAGCGTCGCGCCCTCTCTGAGGGAACATCCTTTAATCATGGCTCTAATAGGCCTTTATGAAGACTCTGCAGATGAATTCCCTCAGTCGGCTCGGGACACGGTGTGTTTACACCACGGAGATGTGTAATCAAGGTGGTGTGTGTGTGTGTGTGTGTGTGTGTGGAGGTTTCAGCCGTAATGGCGTGTGTGTGTGTGTTTCTGTGCCCCTGTGTCTGTCTGTGTGCTGTAGAGTTTTACCCAGTGTCAGGGTGAGTATGTGCACCAGAGTGACCAATGACCCCACTAGCGGTGCTGCAGTGAGAGAGACAGTGCCACGGCTGTGACACACAGTCCGGACTGTCACCATGTCCTTTCATACACACAGGCTGAGAAAGCTCCCTCTCTGCCTCTCCCGTCCTCTGTGCTCCAGGAAGACGGATACATCAGAGACAGTGTAGCACTGAGGGGCGTGAGAACACTGGGAAGGGCTGGTCCTCTCTCTTAGCAAGAACTGTCTTGTGTTTTGGGAAAATATCCTCCTCCCTCACACCAAAAGCCATAATGTCTGGCTTTCATTCTAACAGGTTTAGCAGGAAAAAATGTATGACTGTGTGTTGCGCGGTGTGTTTGTGTTCGCAGGCCTGCTGAGCCTGCGACAGAGAGAGAGTGTGTGTGTGTGTGTGTTAGATCTGCTCTGCTTATGCTCAGTGCCAGCTCCTAGCTGGGTCTCAAAACGTCATGTCCTTTTGTTTGGTTTGATCTGTCAGTTGACCACAACAGCGCGCAGAGCTTTGATATCGCTGTATGTTGGAAATGAATCAGGTATTCCCCCTCAGGGCCCAAACTGGTCGCCATTAGCGCTTAGATATTATTTTTCATGGAGAACAGATGAAATGAACGGTGTCACACAGAAGAGATATCAACGTATAAATGGATTAACCTGACTGTCGTCCTCTTTTTCTCTCTCAGGTGTTAGAGCAGTGATGTCACAGAGCTGAAGACATTTCCTATCAGTGAGTACGGACTCTTATCATCTTTCTATCATCTCTGAGCGACTGTCAACAACGTTGCTTTTTCTGTTGTTGGGCCCTGTGTGACATTCCCTAATAGTTGTTATGAGAGAAGCTTTTGAAATCATTTTTGCTCAACTTGTCATCAACAATATTTGTTTGGCGTAGAGGAGAGTTCGCAGGCTCCTTCGATTCCAGGCTTAATTAGATTTCATTCTTTCGACACGAGAGGATTTTCTCCCCCAATTAAATTTAACAAGGGCTCCTTGAAAAAGCAGTTGTTCTGATTACATTACAAATTCAGAGTTTCATTCAGTGAATCGTGCAATTAATTACATTTCTCTCCATTTTGATCAGAACATTTTTGTGGGGGAGGGAAACATGCGAATTAACCATCATCAGTGTTTGTGATCTGTTGCAGTAACATTATAATCTAAACAGTTATTACAGTATCTGTTGATGTAGCCTAACATTGAATTGAAATTGTTAGGCCTATCAGTTGGAGTCAAACTGAATCATGTTCCTCAACAATATAGTGGATTAAGTTGGTTGGGCGGTTAGCCGCTTCTCACCCTCTCTTCTGTGGCACATCTGTTGGGCTCTGCTTATCTCTCTCTCTGTCTCTCTCTGTCTTTCTCTCTCTGTCTTTCTCTCTCTCTCTCTCTGTCTTTCTCTCTCTCTCTCTCTCTCTCTCTCTGTCTCTCTCTCGCTTTCTCTCTCTCTCTGTCTGTCTGTCTGTCTGTCTGTCTGTCTCTCTCTCTCTGTCTGTGTCTCTCTCTCTCTCTCTCTCTCTCTCTGTCGGTGTCTCTCTCCCTCTCTCTCTCTCTCTCTCTCTCTGTCTGTGTGTCTCTCTCTCTCTCTCTCTCTCTGTCGGTGTCTCTCTCCCTCTCTCTCTCTCTCTCTGTCTGTGTGTCTCTCTCCCTCTCTCTCTCTCTCTCTCTCTCTCTCTCTGTCTCTCTCTCTCTCTCTCTCTCTCTCTCTCTCTCTCTCTCTCTCTCTCTCTCTCTCTCTCTCTCTCTCTCTCTCTCTCTCTCTCTCTCTCTCTGTCTCTCTCTCTCTCTCTGTCTGTGTCTCTATTACCACTAGCTCTACTCCCTCAAGGTTTCACCAAGCAGACAAAGGTGACGGTTTTAGCCCGCAGACAATGACTTGCACTTTTCTCCCTTTCTCACTTTATGGCTTTGTGCTGATGAGTGTGTCACCAGATCTAATCTCACACTTTAGAAATCAGCTTTATCTCTTATGCAGCTCAGCTCAGCTGGGGTGAGCGTACCATTGAGAGTTAGGTGTGTTTATGTATTTTGAGGTTGGCCTATTCAGCAGATAAAAGCAAATCTAAGGGGAACGGTTCTCCTCCTAAATGTGCTTTTCAAGGGGATGTTTGCTTGACGTACAATACACTTGATTTGAGAATCACCTGCACTGCAAATGGTAAGTTACACATTCTGATCCGGTGCTGGGCCTTTACCTATGACACATCATGTAACTTATCATTGATAGCTGTATGCTATCAGTCATGATATTGACGGCTCCATTTGAAATTGATTTCCTGGAAATGCCGGGCTGGAGAACGGGTGGAAGGCAAACCCCTCTGGTGGCTGTGCTGATTTGCTCACTGTTGAACACTGCAGTGAAATGTCCACCTATCAGTCTCGAGTGATCGTACATTATTTCTGTCTGTTTATTCTTCCATTAGTCCATAGAAAACAGGCAGAACCTTGGCAAACATTGACGCCATCCAAACAGCCACAGTACAGAGCAGTTATCCACCATTAGTTCCTTGTGAGAGGAGGGTAGGAACAGGGAGAGTGGTGCTTAAATACCCAGAGGGAATTACAAATGTTGAGCGAGAGTTGTATAGTATTGTTTAGGGAGTTTACAAAGGGATGGCAAAGTACACGTTGTGTGTGTGTACAAGCCTGTGTGGCGGTCGGTGCCGTTTTAAGATGATGGAGGATGCTACATTTTTTTAAAGGAACATGGCCTTATTTCTATTGCGGCATATTGGATGACTTTCAAGCATATTCCATTCACCCAGCTCAACGTAACCAACGTAACCAATAAGTTGAGGCTACTACATGATGCTACATTTTTCCCTGTACCCGTCATGAGTGAACGTTTACAGCGTAGGTACACAGGTCGAGGGAATTGTGAGTAATCAAGGTGACAGGCAGTGACACATTTAATACCACCTTGCACACTGCATATAGCTGATCTAGAGTGTAATCATTAGTCCAACAGTTGCAAATGAGAGTTGTAGCGTTAGTAAACTCTGCTACAATCAGCAGCAAGTCAGCAGCAAGCAGTTTAGCAGTTACATTGGCGGGCCGTGGTGGCAATAAATTAATAAAACCAAAAGCTTACTTTGACTTGGAAGAGTTCCAGTGTTGGATAGCCCTAGCCAGCTAGCTAACATAACATCCCTCTCTGTTTGAGCCGGGTGTTTGAGTAGTCTAAACTAGCTAGCTGCATTCGATGCTAGCTAAGTCAGTGAATGTGAAAAAATATATACTATGAAATATAGCTAGCTCTCTATCTCTCTCTCTCTCTCTCTCTCTCTCTCTCTTGCTTCTCCTTCATTTTGGAAGAAATTAATATATTCAAAACTGTCTTTCTCTCTTTCTCTCTTTCTCGCTACATGTTATGCAATGCAGTGTTAGCTAGCTGTAGCTTATGGTTTCAGTACTAGATTCATTATCTGATCCCTTGATTGGGTAGACAGCATGTTGCATGGTGCAAGTGTGCTGATAGGTAGTTGTCATAATTACTGTGTAAGTCTATGGAAGGGGGGTGAGATCCATGTGCCAGGTTTAGTATTGAAGTCAATGTACCCAGAGGAGGATGGAAGCTAGCTGTCCTCCAGCTACACCATGGTGCTACCCTACAGAGTGCTGTTGAGGCTACTATAGACCTTCATTGCAAACAGTGTGGTTTCATCAATTATTTGGTGACGTGAATATATTTACTATAGTTTTATCTAAAAAGGAAAACCTTGTTTAAGGTTTCACTTTTTATTTGTATGAAATTCACTGAGGAGGATGGTCCTCCCTTCCTCCTCTGAGGAGCCTCCACTGAGGCCTGTGTATGTGTACACATGTATGCGAGGGTGTGAAAAGGACACATGTTAAGAATAGATTGTTTTTCTTTGTTATGTGTTTGGCATTCTCTTTTTGTTTTGCCACCCATGATCGGTAGAGAGAGGTGCTGAGAAGTGTGTTTGTGTGTGTGTGTGTGTGTGTGTGTGTGTGTGTGTGTGTGTGTGTGTGTGTGTGTGTGTGTGTGTGTGTGTGTGTGTGTGTGTGTGTGTGTGTGTGTGTGTGTGTGTGTGTGAGCACAGTGTATGTGTGTGTGTGTGCAGTGTGTGTGTATGTGTGTGTGAGCACAGCGTGTGTGTGTATGTGTGTGTGAGCACAGCGTGTGTGTGAGAGAGAGAGAAAGGTGAGAAGTCAGCCTTAATAACTGGCGGATGTTCCTGAACACACTTCCCTCCTTTCCTTCCCTTAGATGTGCAGTGTGTTCTCAGTATAGCCAGTGGCCTGACAGATTGCTGGGTCTATGGTAGAAGATGGTAGCACTAAGTACTAGAGCTCAGTAGTACTGGGCTGAAAGGAAGGAGGGAGAGAGAGGAGGAAAGAGAAAGAGATGAGGGTGAAAGAGAGAGCGAGAGACCGTGGGAGAGAGAGAAGACTGCTTTATGTCTTTTATTTGTAATGCTTTGTGCTATGTAAAACGTCAGATGATTTTAGTTAATTTGTGTGGTTGTATTTTGTCTTTTAAGTTAGTTGGGTTTGGTTTCACTCTTTAGACTGTGTGGTGAGTGTGAGTGTGTGAGTGAGAGAGAGGTAATGCATGAAGGCTATCTGTACTTAAGCCAAGGTGCTGTGTGGAGGAGCAGTAATGCCTACACATCCCCATCTGCTTTATCCAGCTTGGAATGCAATGCCTTTTAATGACAAATACGAATCACAGAGAGGTGTCGAGAGAGGGAGGAGAGAGAGGGAGAGGGGGAGGGGGAGGGGGAAGGAGAGAGGGAGAGGGGGAAGGAGAGAGGGAGGAGGGAGAGGGAAGGAGGGGGGAAGGAGAGAGAGGGAAGGAGGAGGGAGGAGTGAGATGGAGAGGGGGAAGGAGAGGGTGAGGGGAGGAGGGAGAGAGGGAGGAGGAGAGGGAGAGGGGGAAGGAGAGAGGGAGGAGTGAGATGGAGAGGGGGAAGGAGAGGGTGAGGAGGAGGAGGGAGGTGGGAGGAGGAGAGGGAGGGGGGAGAGAGGGAGGAGTGAGATGGAGAGGGGGAAGGAGAAGGTGAGGGGGAAGGTGAGAGGGAGGAGGGAGGGGGAGGAGGAGAGGGAGAGGGGAAGGAGAGAGGGAGAAGTGAGAGAGGGGGAAGGAGAGGGAGAGGGGGAAGGAGAGAGGGAGGAGGAGAGGGAGAGGGGGAAGGAGAGAGGAGAAGGGAGAGGGAAGGAGGGGGGAGGAGAGAGGGAGGAGGGGGAGGAGGGAGTGGGGGAAGGAGAGAGGGAGGAATGAGCGGGAGAGGGGAAGGAGAGGGAGAGTGGGAAGTAGAATGAGAGAGAGGGGGAAGGAGAGAGGGAGGAGAGAGGGACGAGGGAGAGTGGGAAGGAGGGAGAGGGGGGAGGAGAGGGAGGAGTGAGAGGGAGAGAGGGACGAGGGAAGGAGAGAGGGAGGGAGAGAGGGACGAGGGAGAGGGAAGGAGAGGGGGGAGGAGAGAGGGAAAACATCTCGAAGGTCAGGAGCAGCGGGCGGCCGTAGGGGAGAGACACGTGAGGCTGAGATTGTCTTGCGTCAGCCCCACAGCACTCTGTGTGTGTGTGTGTGTGTGTGTGTGTATGTGTGTGTGTGTGTCAGTGTGTTTGTAATGTGTGTCTCATCTCCTGTTGGGCCAGCATTTCCATTCCAGTCCCACTGTGTACAGCAGGACAGCTAAGCAGTATTTCCATTCCTAGTATGTAGTCCTGCTAAAGCAGGATTGTATACGACCGGGTGTTACTACACTGTACTGCAGGGATCATCAACTCGATTCAGCCGTGATCTGTTTGTTTTTTCTTGAGCGGGGGGGTCGGAACATAATTACAAATCATTTGTAGACTGCAAATTGAATCCTAAACGGATATAATATTTTACTAAAACATAACCTTTTCAAACCTTGCTTAAGTTTGCATACAGTCACACCATACACCCTTCCCCACTGTCCACTATTCTGCATGGAAATACTTGGGAACAGATTTCTTAAATGAAAATCACTGATTTTATGGTGTTTCTACAGTATTTTATTTCCAACAATGAAAAATGAAATGAAAATAAAACCATTTTGTTTTCTCAGAAAGCTTGGGGAGCAAAGTAAAACCAACCGGCCCGCGGCTGCCAGTTAGGGAACCCTGCTGTACTATGTTATCCATGCCTGTGGTCGACTAAAAGACAGTTAAACCAGGGAAATACCAAGGCTGTGCCACTACTTCACTTCCTCTTTTTAAACCATAAGGGCAGAGATGGTATGCACATGTGCATGAATGTTTCTGTGTCTGTGTGTGTGTCTGTGTGTATGCGTGTGTGTGTGTCGTGTTGATAGAGGGTTAGGGATCGCACGGCTGTTGACAATGAGAGCATTAGGGAGTTCAATTGAAACAGTGTTGTTGGAGGAGCACACACACTGTGAGGCCTATATATTTTGTTACGAGCCTTTTGTCACAGCAAAGGGGAAACGGAGTGCATTTACTTCAGCCTGATGGAGAGTGGATCTAAGACAGTGTCGACAAGCAGCCTAAAGCATTCTGACACAGCCAGGGTGTTCACAGATCCACTGAAGTGCTACTGTCTGCTAGAACCGCCATCTCTGTCTTTTTCATGTCTGTTACTGGAGCTTTTAGAAGTGTACTAAGTTAAATACATTCATTTCACTCACACCATACACCCCCCATCCAACACACACTCACACCATACACCCCCCCATCCAACACAAACTCACACCATACACCCCCCTGTCCAACACTCACTCACATCATACACCCCACACACTCACCATACCCACACCCACCATACACCCCCCATCCAACACACACACACCATACACCCCCCGTCCCACACATACTCACACCATACACCCCCATCCAACACACACTCACACCATACACCCCCATCCAACACATACTCACCATATACCCCATTCACACCCCCCCCATCCAACACATACTCACACCATACACAACACATACTCACCCATACCCCTCCATCCAACACATACTCACACCATACACCCCCATCCAACACATACTCACACCATACACCCCCATCCAACACATACTCACACCATACACCCCCATCCAACACACACTCACACCATATACCCCCATTCAACACACACTCACACCATATACCCCCATCCAACACATACTCACACCATACACCCCCATCCAACACATACTCACACCATACCCCTCCATCCAACACCTACTCACACCATACACCCTCATCCAACACCTACTCACACCATACACCCCCATCCAACACATACTCACACCATACACCCCCATCCAACACATACTCACACCATACACCCCCATCCAACACATACTCACACCATACACCCCCATCCAACACATACTCACACCATACACCCCCATCCAACACACACTCACACCATATACCCCCATCCAACACATACTCACAACTTACACCCCCATCCAAAACACTCACACCATATACCCCCATCCAACACACACTCACACCATATACCCCCGTCCAACACCTACTCACACCATACCCCCCCGTCCAACACACACTAGTAGCAGTAATAGGTACTTTACTACACTACTGCCACGTCCTCTTTAAATCTCTCCAACGTTGTGTCTCACTAAATAAGACTTAAGCCCGGGTACTAATTCCCCTTCCCAAACAGTCCCCGTCAGTCACACCCCAGTGAAGGGCAAGCACACAGGACCATGCTGTTCTTTTAAAGGCCCTGGTCCCCAACGCCATGAATCAGGGCTTTCACACCGGGACAGCAACCGGGAGGGCGCTCCAATCTGCTGAGTGACTGGCTGCCAGTAGAGCCACTCAGCCCATCCGGATTGAGATGGACTATTTCGAATGGAGGGCCTAGACAAACAGGGCTAGAATCTGAAGGCTTTAGGGTTTTGGGATTTTTACTGTGTCACGAGGAGTGTGTGTATTAGAGGTCAACCGATTATGATTTTTCAACGTAGATGCCGATTATTGGAGGACCAAAAAAAACCGATGCCGATTAATCGGCCGATTGTTTACAAATGTATTTGTAATAATGACAATTACAACAATACTGAATGCACACTTATTTTAACTTAATATAATACATCAATAAAATCAATTTAGCCTTAAGTAAATAATGAAACATGTTCAATTTGCTTTAAATAATGCAAAAACAAAGTGTTGGAGAAGAAAGTAAAAGTGCAATATGTGCTATGTAAGAAAGCTAACGTTTAAGTTTAAGTTCCTTGCTCTGAACATGAGAACATATGAAAGCTGGTGGTTCCGTTTAACATGTGTCTTCAATATTCCCAGGTAAGAAGTTTTAGGTTGTAGTTATTATAGGAATTATAGGACTATTTTCCTCTATACCATTTGTATTTCATTAACCTTTGACTATTAGATGTTCTTATAGGCACTTTAGTATTGCCAGTGTAACAGTATAGCTTCCGTCCCTCTCCTCGCTCCTCCCTGGGCTCGAACCAGCAACACAACGACAACAGCCACCATGCAAGGGGAACAACTACTAGAACGAGTGACGTTTGAAACACTATTAGCGCGCTCTAACTAGCGAACCATTTCACTTCGGTTACACCAGCCTCATCTCGGGAGTTGATAGGCTTGAAGTCCTAAACAGCGCAATGCTTTACGCACAACGAAGAGCTGCTGGAAAAAGGCACGAAAGTGCTGTTTGAATGAATTTTTACGCGTCTGCTTCTGCCTACCATCGCTCAGTCAGATACTTAGATACTTGTATGCTCAATCAGGTTATATGCAACGCAGGACACGCTGGATAATATCTAGTAATATCATCAACCATGTGTAGTTAACTAGTTATCTAGTGATTATGATTGATTGTTTTTTATAAGATAATTTTAATGCGAGCTAGCAACTTACCTTGGCTTACTGCATTCGCGTAACAGGCAGTCTTCTTGTGGAGTGCAACGAGAGAGAGGCAGGTCGTTATTGCGTTGGACTAGTTAACTGTAAGGTTGCAAGATTGGATCTCCCGAGCTGACAAGGTGAAAATCTGTCGTTCTGCCCCTGAACAAGGCAGTTAACCCACCGTTCCTAGGCCGTCATTGAAACTAATAATGTGTTCTAACTGACTTGCCTAGTTAAATAAAGGCACAAAAAAAGAAAAATATATATTTTTGCAAATCGGCGCCCCAAAAATACCGATTTCCGATTGTTATGAAAACTTGAAATCGGCCCTAATTAATCGGCCATTCCGATTAATCGGTCGACCTCTAGTGTGTATGCGTGCTTTTGTGTGGAGATGGCGATGTTTGGTTAACCAGGCTGTGTGTGTGTGTGTGTCTGAGGATGTCAGGCAGGCCCCTCCCTGGAGGATTGACCCAGAGGGGGTTAGCTAGGGGCTAGAGGGGTAAAGAGATGTCCCTCAGAAACACCACTAAATGGATCCCACTGTATACCGTTAACCCCTTGCAGCCATCTGGCAGCGCATTATAGGAGAGGTGCTGCTGTCCAAAACCACTCTGGTTTATTAGTCTCTCTCTCTGCTGGTTACACATGACTGAAGGAATGGCCTACCCAGATTTTACCTGCTACCCTTTCTTTCTTTCTTTCTTTCTTTCTTTCTTTCTTTCTTTCTTTCTTTCTTTCTTTCTTTCTTTCTTTCTTTCTTTCTTTCTTTCTTTCTTTCTTTCTTTCTTTCTTTCTTTCTTTCTTTCTTTCTTTCTTTCTTTCTTTCTTTCTTTCTTTCTTTCTTTCTTTCTTTCTTTCTTTGAGACCTTATGCAGGTGTAATTATGTTGTGGAGGGGGGGTGTTGATGCTGTTGGGGGTCCATGCTGAGGGAATTGGAGTTGTATGGAGTCCCTGCAGGGGCCAGAAAAGCCCACTTGCGGCGCCAGGAACCCCGCGCCATTGGCTCCCAGGGAGAGATCATTACTGTATTTGTGTAGTCACACTCCTCACTGAGAGAGAGAGAGAGAGAGAGTCACACAGAGCACTGGAGAAACTGTGAAGAGCCCGAGCCTCAGGGAAGTCATTACGGCTCCATCTCAGAGCTGGGAGAGGGAGAGGAGGCTCCCCCCGGCTGCTCTGGGGCATTGCACATAAATAAGAAAGTAAAGAAAGGAATGGAATCGATGATGAGACTGAATCAGGCTGTTTTGCCTAGTGAGTGAAAGGTTAGGCAGGG
The DNA here is from genome assembly GCF_023373465.1 of Oncorhynchus keta. Classification (NCBI taxonomy): domain Eukaryota; kingdom Metazoa; phylum Chordata; class Actinopteri; order Salmoniformes; family Salmonidae; genus Oncorhynchus; species Oncorhynchus keta. Next base: position 55,027,119 of record NC_068450.1, read on the forward strand.
CGTGTGTGTGTGTGTGTGCTCAGATGTCTGGTCTGGTCTGGTCTGGTGTGCAGATGGCCAGGCAGGAACCCACTGAATGGGCCGCGCGTTTCATTTGGTAGTTAGAGCCCCAGCTGCCTTTCTCTCTTTCATCCCTGAGAGAGACAGAGAAGGAAAGAGACGGAGAGAGAGAAAAGGGGAATATTTTTCTATTTTCTCTCAGGACGAGCCATGCACACACACACACACACACACACACACACACACACACACACACACACACACACACACACACACACACACACACACACACACACACACACACACACACACACACACACACACACGACAGGCTCTCACTCTCAGCAGCGCGAGGGGATGAAATGTCTCTTAACCAAGCCGCGTGCCCTCGAGCTACGGTAATTGCAGGTGAAATTCAGCTTCCTCTTTAAAATGCCATCTCTCTCTCTCCCCCTCCCTGCCACTGGGTCTCTCTCAGAAGTGTGTGAATCCCTCAGTCCCTGATGCGTCGCCAACCCCTGAGACACTCCCACAATGCACAGCGGAGATGGTTGCCCAGTGATATCAGTAGTGCTGAGGGGGAGGGGGGCTGCTGCTGCTGCTGTTTAGGAGAGGAACGGCACAGAGAGTGTGTGTGTGTGTGTGTGTGTGTGTGTGTGTGTGTGTGTGTGTGTGTGTGTGTGTGTGTGTGTGTGTGTGTGTGTGTGTGTGTGTGTGTGTGTGTGTGTAATCTTAGAGGGTGTGTGTGTGAAAGAGAGAGTGTTTGTGCGTGTATGTGCAATATTCTTAGAACGTGTGTGTGTGTGCGCGCGTGTGTACACCGTCAGCAGAGCTCGACTTAGAGGTGACACCAAGGTGAACGCGGCGTGTGGAATGCTCTCTCGACTCGGCAGGCAGCAAATGGCTTGGTGGCAGATGGAGTCTTTGTCAGGGAAGAAAAATGGCAGCCCCGGAACGTCAGAGAACCATCCCCCTCCTGACCCCCTCCCTCCTCCCTGCCTTTACACACACACGCACGCAGGCAGGCACACGCGCACACATACACGCAGGCAGGCAGGCACACGCGCACACACACACACACGCAGGCAGGCACACGCGCACACACACACCTCATCATATCCCTCAGTGTTTCTCTCTCAGCTGACGGGCGGTGACCTTCCTCCTCTAGGGTTCCCTCGCTGTTTGATCAATTATCCCTCTCCCATTGTTTACCAGGAGGCAAGAGAGGCCTTAAAATGGCCACTGTCAGGTGGAAGGATAGATTTCCCAGACAGGGAGGGAGGCAGGCAGGGAGGGAAAGAGACACCAGTGCTGTGAAGAAGCACGGCTGGAGGCTGGGGAGGAGGAGAGAGGAGGGAGGAGCAGTTAGCCGGTTGTAGCCCTCTATACAGCAGCCATGATTACATGATTACATGACATTAGCTATGAGTGAAGCCTACAGTCTGATACTGGTGGGTTTGATGTATGTTTATGAGCAAATGTCAGGTGATTGTTAGCGAGGGGTTAGGAGACTGTCGAAATGTCTGGATTATCTGTTATACTTGTCATCACAATTATATTTTCAGCATTTGTTTATCACACAATTCCTGGTAAAAAGCTGTTCCTAGCAGCATCTTTGAGTCGGAAACGAGTATTGACGCTACCCCGCAGTCCCTTCACGGCGGATGTAAAACCATTCGAAACAAAATGTTCTAAACGTTCCACCCACCGTGGTTTTATCCGCTGACCCTCTGCCGCTGACGGACACGTCCAGAATGCCATAAACACCTCCGTATTTTCAGCATCGAAGGAGAAGTGGAGAGTGAGGAAAAACGAGGAGGGATAACGGGGGAAAGGTCAGGAGGCAAAGAGAGAGGAGAAAAAAACGGGGTGAACAAATGATGCACTAAGCGAAAGACACGCAGAGGTCCCGGTAGTTTAATATGTATGTGTTGCAGGTTTGATGGCTGCTTTCATTAGGGCCGCTCATTGTTATGCATAGATTGTTCTCCTGCAGCAAAATGAATATTGCATTCACACGGGCTCCCACCAAGGCGGCTTCCAGGGAAACAATCTTTTGGATTGCAAGAAGCCTTGGGAAGAATTCTTCTTCTTATTTTTAAATGTAGGATGGGAAAAGGGTGTTTGATGCAGCCTACCAGGTCCTAATTAAAACGATTTATAGCGTTGTCAGTCACTGTTGCTGACTTGTTGGTTTTTACGCAGACAATGCGGGTTGGATACTCAAGTTAATTTAGGCACGTGGGTGTACTTGTGTGTGAAACAAGAAAAGAGAGAGATGGACAGATTTAATAAATAAATCATCATTTTTTTCTAATCCTCAGACTTGACTATGTTTCAACAGGAATTCCTAGCCTTAGTGGGACACGGGGGAAGGGCTCTGTGAGAAATATTAATAGCTATGGTGGGCGGCAAGGGGATCATAGGCTCTATATTTTTTCCATATGTTTTGTAAGAAAACAGTACAGATGGACGATGTCCTGATCTGGAGTTTTTCAGTCCCAAACAGACTATTCCTTCTCCATCCCACTAGTCTGAGCCACTCTGTCCAGGCCGCAGACGCGTTACACTCAGGCTATAGTGATATGATGATATGATCAAGTATGAATGACTGACCTTCACCGAATTACCTCTCCGGGATGTTGGAAAATAGAAAAGATTTCAATATTAGAAAGAAGAACCCAGCTACATGGAAGCACATTTGCTGTTGAAGCAGTCAATTCAATCTCAGAAGGAAAATGTAATTATTATTGATGAATGTATAGATTAGGCTGTAGTAATAGATTATGCCCAGGGTGTATAGCGTTTAGCCTATAGATAGCACGGTTCAGTAGCTCAACGGCGCAATGGAGACACAGTGAGTGAAATGCAGCTCCCACTGTGTTCATCTGAAGGACACAGAGGAGGAACCAGCGAGGACTGGAGTGGTCTAGATTGACAGTTGTAAAGGAGGATTTTAAGAATTGCCACCCTCTGCCCTTGATGTGACGGTGATAAGTACCTGTGCCAAGGCTGAAAAAATACACACACACACACACACACACACACACACACACACACACACACACACACACACACACACACACACCACACAGCAGTAAGTGCGGTACAGTGCGGAGGGAACACTTTAATTTACAGTGCCTCAAGCAAATAATATGCTGTTGACTGTTTTCTTCTGGAATATCACACTTACTGAGTAATCAATAGGTGCTGTCAGTACTCTTTATTACACTTGTATTATGCTGTGTGTGTGTGTGTGTGTGTGTGTGTGTGTGTGTGTGTGTTTGGGGTTGGGGTGGGCAAGCCACTGCATATTTGTCCCAAGGAGTAGAGGAGAGGCTGTCCTAAGAGTGTTAACCACAGCGGCTTCATCATCCCTTCAACGGCCACGTTTAGAGAGGGTTAATGTATCTCGCTGTGTTGGAGGTGAGATTGTCCTGTGATGTCTGACATCCGTCTCGCCCTGTCACAGGCCCTGCTGCACACACACACACGCACACGCACGCACAACAACCAGCTACACAACACCAGTGTTGCTGCACGCACATGCACACGCACGCACGCCACCAGTGCATACACACAACACGCACACACACACGCACACACACACACACACACACACACACACACACACACAGCTTCACCAGTAACCACCAGTGCTGTTACACACACACACCCACACATACGCACCACACTTCAGAGGACGTTCACTTAACAACCAGCTTCACCAGTAACCACCAGTGCTGCTGCTGTTAGGAGGAGACAGACACTAAACAACCAGCTTCACCAGTAACCACCAGTGTTGCTGCTGTTAGGAGGAGACAGACACTAAACAACCAGCTTCACCAGTAACCACCAGTGTTGCTGCTGTTAGGAGGAGACAGACACTAAACAACCAGCTTCACCAGTAACCACCAGTGCTGCTGCTGTTAGGAGACAGACACTAAACAACCAGCTTCACCAGTAACCACCAGTGTTGCTGCTGTTAGGAGGAGACAGACACTAAACAACCAGCTTCACCAGTAACCACCAGTGTTGCTGCTGTTAGGAGGAGACAGACACTAAACAACCAGCTTCACCAGTAACCACCAGTGCTGCTGCTGTTAGGAGGAGACAGACACTAAACAACCAGCTTCACCAGTAACCACCAGTGCTGCTGCTGTTAGGAGGAGACAGACACTAAACAACCAGCTTCACCAGTAACCACCAGTGCTGCTACTGTTAGGAGGAGACAGACACTAAACAACCAGCTTCACCAGTAACCACCAGTGTTGCTACTGTTAGGAGGAGAGAGACACTTAACAACCAGCTTCACCAGTAACCACCAGTGCTGCTGCTGTTAGGAGGAGACAGACACTTAACAACCAGCTTCACCAGTAACCACCAGTGTTGCTGCTGTTAGGAGGAGACAGACACTTAACAACCAGCTTCACCAGTAACCACCAGTGCTGCTGCTGTTAGGAGGAGACAGACACTTAACAACCAGCTTCACCAGTAACCACCAGAGCTGCTGCTGTTAGGAGGAGACAGACACTAAACAAGGCCTTTATTGTACTGCCTGAGATGCACTGTACCCACTTCTCAACTACAGTATAGCCTAAAGAAAGGAACGTGTAACTAAATAACCTTGAAGTTATGAAGATGATGACGTTTATTATGACTATCATGATGGTGACAATGATTATGCTGATTTTAGTGATGGTATATTATGCGGATTTTAGTGATGGTATATTATGCTGATTTTAGTGATGGTATATTATGCTGATTTTAGTGATGGTATACAATGCTGATTTTAGTGATGGTATACAATGCTGATTTTAGTGATGGTATACAATGCTGATTTTAGTGATGGTATACAATGCTGATTTTAGTGATGGTATACAATGCTGATTTTAGTGATGGTATACAATGCTGATTTTAGTGATGGTATACAATGCTGATTTTAGTGATGGTATACAATGCTGATTTTAGTGATGGTATACAATGCTGATTTTAGTGATGGTATATTATGCTGATTTTAGTGAAGGTATATTATGCTGATTTTAGTGATGGTATATTATGCTGATTTTTAGTGATGGTATATTATGCTGATTTGAGTGATGGGATATTATGCTGATTTGAGTGATTGTAATCATGATTATTTTTGGTAGGTCTCTTACTAGTATAATTATCTTGTTTTCTGGGAAATCAGGGTGCAGATTTCAACTAGCCACAGAGTGCCTTTTTAGATGTAGTTATCTATTGTCTGTCGGTGGCTGTGTGTTTGTCTGGTGTTCTGTGGTAACAGATGTACGATGTGCGAGGCAGATTTACAGACTGTGGGTCTTTGTGTGTGTGTGTGTGTGTGTGTGTGTGTCTGAATTGAGTGTTTATTAGGATCTAGTGCTAAAGCAGCAACTACTCTTCCTGGAATCCACATAAAACATGACATAATATAGAACATGAATAGACAAGAACAGCATCAGGACAGAACTACATACAATGTAAAATAAGTATACACTTTTCATTCATTATCGCCTTCATAATCAGGCGATTCATAGACACTACTGAATGCAATTGCAACACACGAAAAGAGGTGCGTTGCAAACTGACGTGAATATAGCAAACTTGTTTCTCTAAATTCCCCTGTGTAAGTGTGTGTGTTCTGCGAGGGGAAGTGAGTAGGCTGTGTGTGTGAGTAATGTAAACGGCTGTACCAAAACCGTGGTGGTTACTGTGGTCACATGTGACAATGAGGATGTCTCACAATCAGACAGTCAGTCACCTCAGCTGTCTTCTGTTTCAATCACACGTGTAGCCCTCAAACACTAGAGCATTCAGGCCTTACTGCACACACACACACGCACGCACACACACACACACACACACACACACACACACACACACACACACACACACACACACACACACACAGTCACTGTGCTTAATAGTGTATGAATGTGTGCGTGTGTGTGTTTTATATGCATAAGAACAGTAGGATGCGTGCGTGTGTGTGTTTTATATGCATGAGAACAGTAGGATGCGTGTGTGTTTGAATGTCTGCGTGTGTGTGTGTTTTATATGCATAAGAACAGTAGGATGCGTGTGTGTGTGTTTTATATGCATAAGAACAGTAGGATGCGTGTGTGTGTTTGAATGTGTGCGTGTGTGTGTTTTAAAGAACAGTAGGATGCGTGTGTGTGTTTTATATGCATAAGAACAGTAGGATGCGTGTGTGTGTTTTATATGCATAAGAACAGTAGGATGCGTGTGTGTGTTTGAATGTGTGCGTGTGTGTGTTTTATATGCATAAGAACAGTAGGATGCGTGTGTGTGTTTTATATGCATAAGAACAGTAGGATGCGTGTGTGTGTTTGAATGTGTGCGTGTGTGTGTTTTATATGCATAAGAACAGTACGATGCGTGTGTGTGTTTGAATGTGTTTGTGTGTGTGTTTTATATGCATAAGAACAGTAGGATGCATGTGTGTGTTTTATATGCATGAGAACAGTAGGATGCGTGTGTGTGTTTGAATGTGTTTGAACAGTAGTTTGTGTGTGTGTTTTATATGCATAAGAACAGTAGAATGCGTGTGTGTTTTGAATGTGTGCGTGTGTGTGTTATATGTTTTATAGAACAGTAGGATGCGTGTGTGTTTGAATGTGTGCGTGTGTGTGTTTTTATATGCATAAGAACAGTAGGATGCATATGTGGGTTTGAATGTGTGCGTGTGTGTGTTTTATATGCATAAGAACAGTAGGATGCGTGTTTTATATGCATAAGAACAGTAGGATGCATATGTGTGTTTGAATGTGTGCGTGTGTGTGTTTTATATGCATAAGAACAGTAGGATGCGTGTGTGTGTTTTATATGCATAAGAACAGTAGGATGCGTGTGTGTGTTTTATATGTATGCGTGTGTGTGTTTTATATGCATAAGAACAGTAGGATGCGTGTGTGTGTTTTATATGCATAAGAACAGTAGGATGCATGTGTGTGTTTGAATGTGTGCGTGTGTGTGTTTTATATGCATAAGAACAGTAGGATGCGTGTGTGTGTTTGAATGTCTGCGTGTGTGTGTGTGTTTTATATGCATAAGAACAGTAGGATGCGTGTGTGTGTTTTATATGCATAAGAACAGTAGGATGCGTGTGTGTGTTTGAATGTGTGCGTGTGTGTGTTTTATATGCATAAGAACAGTACGATGCGTGTGTGTGTTTGAATGTGTTTGTGTGTGTGTTTTATATGCATAAGAACAGTAGGATGCATGTGTGTGTTTTATATGCATGAGAACAGTAGGATGCGTGTGTGTGTTTGAATGTGTGCGTGTGTGTGTTTTATATGCATAAGAACAGTAGGATGCGTGTGTGTGTTTGAATGTGTTTGAATGTGTTTGTGTGTGTGTTTTATATGCATAAGAACAGTAGGATGCGTGTGTGTGTTTGAATGTGTGCGTGTGTGTTTTATATGCATAAGAACAGTAGGATGCGTGTGTGTGTTTGAATGTGTGCGTGTGTGTGTGTTTTATATGCATAAGAACAGTAGGATGCGTGTGTGTGTTTGAATGTGTTTGAATGTGTGCGTGTGTGTGTTTTATATGCATAAGAACAGTAGGATGCGTGTTTTATATGCATAAGAACAGTAGGATGCATGTGTGTGTTTGAATGTTTGCGTGTGTTTTATATGCATAAGAACAGTAGGATGCGTGTGTGTGTTTTATATGCATAAGAACAGTAGGATGCATATGTGTGTTTGAATGTGTGTGTGTGTGTTTTATATGCATAAGAACAGTAGGATGCGTGTGTGTGTCTTATATGCATAAGAACAGTAGGATGCGTGTGTGTGTTTTATATGCATAAGAACAGTAGGATGCGTGTGTGTGTTTATATGCATAAGAACAGTAGGATGCGTGTGTGTTTTATATGCATAAGAACAGTAGGATGCGTGTGTGTGTTTTATATGCATAAGAACAGTAGGATGCGTGTGTGTGTTTTATATGCATAAGAACAGTAGGATGCATATGTGTGTTTGAATGTGTGCGTGTGTGTGTTTTATATGCATAAGAACTGTAGGATGCGTGTGTGTGTTTTATATGCATAAGAACAGTAGGATGCGTGCGTGTGTGTGTTTTATATGCATGAGAACAGTAGGATGCGTGTGTGTTTGAATGTCTGCGTGTGTGTGTGTTTTATATGCATAAGAACAGTAGGATGCGTTTGTGTGTGTTTTATATGCATGAAACAGTAGGATGCGTGTGTGTGTTTGAATGTGTGCGTGTGTGTGTTTTATATGCATACGAACAGTAGGATGCGTGTGTGTGTTTTATATGCATAAGAACAGTAGGATGCGTGTGTGTGTTTATATATGCATAAGAACAGTAGGATGAATGTGTGTGTGTTTGAATGTGTGCGTGTGTGTGTTTTATATGCATAAGAACAGTAGGATGCGTGTGTGTGTTTTATATGCATAAGAACAGTAGGATGCGTATGTGTGTTTGAATGTGTGCGTGTGTGTGTTTGATGCATAAGAACAGTGCGTGTGTGTTTTTATATGCATAAGAACAGTAGGATGCGTGTGTGTGTTTTTATAGGCATGAGAACAGTGTGTGTGTGTGTGTTTTATATGCATAAGAACAGTAGGATACATGTGTGTGTTTTATATGCATGAGAACAGTAGGATGCGTGTGTGTGTTTGAATGTCTGCGTGTGTGTGTGTGTTTTATATGCATAAGAACAGTAGGATGCGTGTGTGTGTTTTATATGCATGAGAACAGTAGGATGCGTGTGTGTGTTTGAATGTGTGCGTGTGTGTGTTTTATATGCATAAGAACAGTAGGATGCGTGTGTGGTTTTATATGCATACGAACAGTAGGTGTGTGTGTTTTGAATGTAAGAACAGTGTGTGTGTTTGTGTTTGAATGTGGATGCGTGTGTGTGTTTTATATGCATAAGAACAGTAGGATGCGTGTGTGTTTTATATGCATAAGAACAGTAGGATGTGTGTGTTTTATATGCATAAGAACAGTAGGATGCGTGTGTGTGTTTTATATGCATGAGAACAGTAGGATGCGTGTGTGTGTTTGAATGTCTGCGTGTGTGTGTTTTATATGCATAAGAACAGTAGGATGCGTGTGTGTGTTTGAATGTGTGCGTGTGTGTGTTTTATATGCATAAGAACAGTAGGATGCGTGTGTGTGTTTTAAATGCATAAGAACAGTAGGATGCGTGTGTGTGTTTGAATGTGTGCGTGTGTGTGTTTTATATGCATAAGAACAGTAGGATGCGTGTGTGTGTTTGAATGTGTGTGTGTGTGTGTTTTATATGCATAAGAACAGTAGGATGCGTGTGTGTGTTTTATATGCATAAGAACAGTAGGATGCGTGTGTGTGTTTTATATGCATAAGAACAGTAGGATGCGTGTGTGTGTTTGAATGTGAACAGTGAATGTGTGTGTGTGTGTTTTATATGCATAAGAACAGTAGGATGCGTGTGTGTGTTTGAATGTGTGCGTGTTTTTTATATGCATAAGAACAGTAGGATGCGTGTGTGTGTTTGATGCGTGTGTGTGTTTTATATGCATAAGAACAGTAGGATGCGTGTGTGTGTTTTATATGCATAAGAACAGTAGGATGCATGTGTGTTTTGAATGTGTGCGTGTGTGTGTTTTATATGCATAAGAACAGTAGGATGCGTGTGTGTGTTTGAATGTAGGATGCAATGTGTGTGTGTGTGTGTGTTTATATGCATAAGAACAGTAGGATGCGTGTGTGTGTTTGTATGCATAAGAACAGTGGATGCGTGTGTGTGTTTGAATGTGTGCGTGTGTGTGTGTTTATATGCATAAGAACAGTAGGATGCGTGTGTGTGTTTTAATGCATAAGAACAGTAGGATGTGTGTGTGTTTGAATGTGTGCGTGTGTGTGTTTTGTGCATAAGAACAGTAGGATGCGTGTGTGTGTGTGTGTGTGTGTGTGTGTGTTTTATATGCATGAACAGTGGATGCGTGTGTGTGTTTTATATGCATAAGAACAGTAGGATGCGTGTGTGTGTTTTATATGCATAAGAACAGTAGGATGCGTGTGTGTTTTGAATGTGTGCGTGTGTGTGTTTTTTTATATGCATAAGAACAGTAGGATGCGTGTGTGTGTTTTATATGCATGAGAACAGTAGGATGCGTGTGTGTGTTTTGAATGTGTGCATGTGTGTGTTTTTATATGCATAAGAACAGTACGATGCGTGTGTGTGTTTGAATGTGTGCGTGTGTGTGTTTTATATGCATAAGAACAGTAGGATGCATGTGTGTGTTTTATATGCATGTAGGATGCGTGTGTGTGTTTGAATGTCATAAGAACGTGTGTGTGTTTTATATGCATAAGAACAGTAGGATGCGTGTGTGTGTTTGAATGTGTGCGTGTGTGTGTGTTTTATATGCATAAGAACAGTAGGATGCGTGTGTGTGTTTTATATGCATAAGAACAGTAGGATGCGTGTGTGTGTTTGAATGTGTGCGTGTGTGTGTTTTATATGCATAAGAACAGTAGGATGCGTGTGTGTGTTTGAATGTCTGCGTGTGTGTGTGTTTTATATGCATAAGAACAGTAGGATGCGTGTGTGTGTTTGAATGTGTGCGTGTGTGTGTTTTATATGCATAAGAACAGTAGGATGCGTGTGTGTGTTTTAAATGCATAAGAACAGTAGGATGCGTGTGTGTGTTTGAATGTGTGCGTGTGTGTGTTTTATATGCATAAGAACAGTAGGATGCGTGTGTGTGTTTTATATGCATAAGAACAGTATGATGCGTGTGTGTGTTTTATATGCATTAGAACAGTAGGATGTGTGTGTGTGTTTGATATGCATAAGAACAGTAGGATGCGTGTGTGTCTTTTATATGCGTAAGAACAGTAGGATGCGTGTGTGTGTTTTATATGCATAAGAACAGTAGGATGCGTGTGTGTGTTTTATATGCATAAGAACAGTAGGATGCGTGTGTGTGTTTTATATGCATAAGAACAGTAGGATGCGTGTGTGTGTTTTATATGCATAAGAACAGTAGGATGTGTATGTGTGTGTTTGAATGTGTGCGTGTGTGTGTTTTATATGCATAAGAACAGTAGGATGCGTGTGTGTTTTGAATGTGTTTGTGTGTGTGTGTGTGTTTGCATGTGTAGGATGCGTGTGTTTTTGACATAAGAACAGTAGGATGTGTGTGTGTTTTATGCATGAACAGTAGGATGCATGTGTGTTTTTTATATGCATAAGAACAGTAGGATACATGTGTGTGTTTTATATGCATGAGAACAGTAGGATGCGTGTGTGTGTTTGAATGTCTGCGTGTGTGTGTGTGTTTTATATGCATAAGAACAGTAGGATGCGTGTGTGTGTTTGAATGTGTGCGTGTGTGTGTTTTATATGCATAAGAACAGTACGATGCGTGTGTGTGTTTTGAATGTGTGCGTGTGTGTGTTTTATATGCATACGAACAGTAGGATGCGTGTGTGTGTTTGAATGTGTGCGTGTGTGTGTTTTATATGTAGTGTGTGTTTTATATGCATAAGAACAGTAGGATGCGTGTGTGTGTTTTATATGCATAAGAACAGTAGGATGCGTGTGTGTGTTTTTAATGTGTTTGTGAACAGTGTGTGTGTGTGTTTTATATGCATAAGAACAGTAGGATGCGTGTGTGTGTTTGAATTGAATGTGTCATGCGTGTGTGTGTTTTATATGCATAAGAACAGTAGGATGCGTGTGTGTGTTTTATATGCATAAGAACAGTAGGATGCGTGTGTGTGTTTTTAATGCATGAACAGTGTGTGTGTGTTTTATATGCATAAGAACAGTAGGATGCGTGTGTGTGTTTTATATGCATAAGAACAGTAGGATGCGTGTTGTGTTTGAATGTGTGCGTGTGTGTGTTTTATATGCATAAGAACAGTAGGATGCGTGTGTGTGTTTGAATGTGTTTTTTATATGCATAAGAACAGTAGGATGCATATGGGTTTGAATGTGTGTGTGTGTGTTTTATATGCATAAGAACAGTAGGATGCGTGTGTGTGTTTGAATGTGTGTGTGTGTTGTTTTATATGCATAAGAACAGTAGGATGCGTGTGTGTGTTTGAATGTAGTGATGCGTGTGTGTGTTTTATATGCATAAGAACAGTAGGATGCGTGTGTGTGTTTATATGCATAAGAACAGTAGGATGCGTGTGTGTGTTTTGAATGTGTGTCGTGTGTGTGTGTTTATATGCATAAGAACAGTAGGATGCGTGTGTGTGTTTGAATGTGTTTGTGTGTTTTATATGCATAAGAACAGTAGGATGTGTGTGTTTTTATATGCATAAGAACAGTAGGATGCGTGTGTGTGTTTTATGAATAAGAACAGTAGGATGCGTGTGTGTGTTTTATATGCATAAGAACAGTAGGATGCGTGTGTGTTTTATATGCATAAGAACAGTAGGATGCGTGTGTGTGTTTGAATGTGTGCGTGTGTGTGTTTTATATGCATAAGAACAGTAGGATGCGTGTGTGTGTTTATATGCATAAGAACAGTAGGATGCGTGTGTGTGTTTTATATGCATGAACAGTAGGATGTGTGTGTGTTTTATATGCATAAGAACAGTAGGATGCGTGTGTGTGTTTTAATGCGTAAGAACAGTAGGATGCGTGTGTGTGTTTATATGCATAAGAACAGTAGGATGCGTGTGTGTGTTTTATATGAAACAGTAGGATGCGTGTGTGTGTTTTATATGCATAAGAACAGTAGGATGCGTGTGTGTGTTTTATATGCATAAGAACAGTAGGATGTGTGTGTGTTTGAATGTGTGCGTGTGTGTGTTTTATATGCATAAGAACAGTAGGATGCGTGTGTGTGTTTGCATGTCAACAGTAGTGATGTGTGTGTGTGTTTTTATATGCATAAGAACAGTAGGATGCATGTGTGTGTTTTATATGCATAAGAACAGTAGGATGCGTGTGTGTGTTTGAATGTCTGCGTGTGTGTGTTTTATATGCATAAGAACAGTAGGATGCGTGTGTGTGTTTGAATGTGTGTGTGTGTGTGTTTTATATGCATAAGTCAGTAGGATGCGTGTGTGTGTTTTATATGCATGAGAACAGTAGGATGCGTGTGTGTGTTTTAATGTCATGAACAGTGTGTGTGTGTGTTTTATATGCATAAGAACAGTAGGATGCGTGTGTGTGTTTTATATGCATAAGAACAGTAGGATGCGTGTGTGTGTTTGAATGTGTGCGTGTGTGTGTGTTTTATGCATAAGAACAGTAGGATGCATATGTGTGTTTGAATGTGTGCGTGTGTGTGTTTTATATGCATAAGAACAGTAGGATGCGTGTTTTATATGCATAAGAACAGTAGGATGCGTGTGTGTGTTTTATATGCATAAGAACAGTAGGATGCGTGTGTGTGTTTGAATGTGTGCGTGTGTGTGTTTTATATGCATAAGAACAGTAGGATGCGTGTGTGTGTTTGAATGTGTTTGTGTGTGTGTGAATGTGCGTGTGTGTTTTATATGCATAAGAATAGTAGGATGCGTGTGTGTGTTTGAATGTGTTTGTGTGTGTGTGTGTGTTTTATATGCATAAGAACAGTAGGATACATGTGTGTGTTTTATATGCATAAGAACAGTAGGATGCGTGTGTGTGTTTGAATGTGTGCGTGTGTGTGTTTTATATGCATAAGAACAGTAGGATGCGTGTGTGTGTTTTATATGCATAAGAACAGTAGGATGCATATGTGTGTTTGAATGTGTGCGTGTGTGTGTTTTATATGCATAAGAACAGTAGGATGCGTGTGTGTGTTTGAATGTGTGCGTGTGTGTGTTTTATATGCATAAGAACAGTAGGATGCATGTGTGGGTTTGAATGTGTGCGTGTGTGTGTTTTATATGCATAAGAACAGTAGGATGCGTGTGTGTGTTTGAATGTGTGTGTGTGTGTTTTATATGCATAAGAACAGTAGGATGCGTGTTTTATATGCATGTAGGATGCGTGTGTGTGTTTTATATGCATAAGAACAGTAGGATGCGTGTGTGTGTTTTATATGCATAAGAACAGTAGGATGCGTGTGTGTGTTTGAATGTGTGCGTGTGTGTGTGTTTTATATGCATAAGAACAGTAGGATGCGTGTGTGTGTTTTAATGTGTGATGCATAAGAACAGTAGGATGCGTGTGTGTGTTTTAATGCATGAACAGTAGGATGCGTGAATGTTTGAACAGTCATGCGTGTGTGTGTTTTATATGCATAAGAACAGTAGGATGCGTGTGTGTGTTTTTTATATGCATAAGAACAGTGGATGCGTGTGTGTGTTTTATATGCATAAGAACAGTAGGATGCGTGTGTGTGTTTTATATGCATAAGAACAGTAGGATGCGTGTGTGTGTTTTATATGCATAAGAACAGTAGGATGCGTGTGTGTGTTTTATATGCATAAGAACAGTAGGATGCGTGTGTGTGTTTTATATGCATAAGAACAGTAGGATGCGTGTGTGTGTTTTATATGCATAAGAACAGTAGGATGTGTGTGTGTTTGAATGTGTGCGTGTGTGTGTTTTATATGCATAAGAACAGTAGGATGCGTGTGTGTGTTTGAATGTCTGCGTGTGTGTGTGTGTTTTATATGCATAAGAACAGTAGGATGCATGTGTGTGTTTTATATGCATGTGAACAGTAGGATGCGTGTGTGTGTTTGAATGTGTGCGTGTACATGTGTGTGTTTTATATGCATAAGAACAGTAGGATGCGTGTGTGTGTTTGAATGTTGCGTGTGTGTGTTTTTATATGCATAAGAACAGTAGGATGCGTGTGTGTGTTTTATATGCGTGAGAACAGTAGGATGCGTGTGTGTGTTTTATATGCATAAGAACAGTAGGATGCGTGTGTGTGTTTTGAATGTGTGCGTGTGTGTGTTTTATATGCATACGAACAGTAGGATGCATATGTGGGTTTGAATGTGTGCGTGTGTGTGTTTTATATGCATAAGAACAGTAGGATGCGTGTTTTATATGCATAAGAACAGTAGGATGCGTGTGTGTGTTTGAATGTCTGCGTGTGTGTGTGTTTTTATATGCATGAGAACAGTAGGATGCGTGTGTGTGTTTGAATGTCTGCGTGTGTGTGTGTTTTATATGCATAAGAACAGTAGGATGCGTGTGTGTGTTTTATATGCATAAGAACAGTAGGATGCGTGTGTGTGTTTTATATGCATAAGAACAGTAGGATGCGTGTGTGTGTTTTATATGCATAAGAACAGTAGGATGCGTGTGTGTGTTTGAATGTGTGCGTGTGTGTTTTTTTATATGCATAAGAACAGTAGGATGCGTGTGTGTGTTTGAATGTGTGCGTGTGTGTGTTTTATATGCATAAGAACAGTAGGATGCGTGTGTGTGTTTTATATGCATAAGAACAGTAGGATGCGTGTGTGTGTTTTATATGCATAAGAACAGTAGGATGCATATGTGTGTGTTTGTTGAATATGCATAAGAACAGTGTGTGTGTTTTATATGCATAAGAACAGTAGGATGCATATGTGTGTTTTTGAATGTGTGTGTGTTTTTTTATATGCATAAGAACAGTAGGATGCGTGTGTGTGTTTTATATGCATAAGAACAGTAGGATGCATATGTGTGTTTGAATGTGTTTGTGTGTTGTGTGTTTGTTTTATATGCATAAGAACAGTAGGATGCGTGTGTGTGTGTTTTGTGTGTGTTTTATATGCATAAGAACAGTAGGATGCATATGTGTGTTTGAATGTGTGCGTGTGTGTGTTTTATATGCATAAGAACAGTAGGATGCGTGTGTGTGTTTGAATTTGCGTGTGTGTGTTTTATATGCATAAGAACAGTAGGATGCGTGTGTGTGTTTTATATGCATAAGAACAGTAGGATGCATATGTGTGTTTGAATGTGTGAACGTGTGTGTGTTTGTGTATGCATAAGAACAGTAGGATGCGTGTGTGTGTTTTATATGCATAGAACAGTAGGATGCGTGTGTGTGTTTGAATGTCTGCGTGTGTGTGTGTGTTTTTATATGCATAAGAACAGTAGGATGCGTGTGTGTGTTTTTATATGCATAAGAACAGTAGGATGCGTGTGTGTGTTTGAATGTGTGCGTGTGTGTGTTTTATATGCATAAGAACAGTAGGATGCGTGTGTGTGTTTGAATGTGTTTGTGTGTGTGTTTTATATGCATAAGAACAGTAGGATGCATGTGTGTGTTTTATATGCATGAGAACAGTAGGATGCGTGTGTGTGTTTGAATGTCTGCGTGTGTGTGTGTTTTATATGCATAAGAACAGTAGGATGCGTGTGTGTGTTTTATATGCATAAGAACAGTAGGATGCGTGTGTGTGTTTGAATGTGTGCGTGTGTGTGTTTTATATGCATAAGAACAGTAGGATGCGTGTGTGTGTTTTATATGCATAAGAACAGTAGGATGCGTGTGTGTGTTTGAATGTGTTTGAATGTGTTTTACATGCATAAGAACAGTAGGATGCGTGTGTGTGTTTTATATGCATAAGAACAGTAGGATGCGTGTGTGTGTTTTATATGCAAAGTGTGTGTGTTTTTTTATATGCATAAGAACAGTACGATGCGTGCGTGTGTTTGAATGTGTGTGTGTGCGTGTTTTATATGCATAAGAACAGTAGGATGCGTGTTTTATATGCATAAGAACAGTAGGATGCGTGTGTGTGTTTTATATGCATAAGAACAGTAGGATGCGTGTGTGTGTTTTATATGCATAAGAACAGTAGGATGCGTGTGTGTGTTTGAATGTGTGCGTGTGTGTGTGTTTTATATGCATAAGAACAGTAGGATGCGTGTGTGTGTTTGAATGTGTGCGTGTGTGTGTTTATATGCATAAGAACAGTAGGATGCGTGTGTGTGTTTTATATGCATAAGAACAGTAGGATGCATATGTGTGTTTGAATGTGTGCGTGTGTGTGTTTTATATGCATAAGAACAGTAGGATGCGTGTGTGTGTTTTATATGCATAAGAACAGTAGGATGCGTCTGTGTGTTTTTATAGGCATAAGAACAGTAGGATGCGTGTGTGTGTTTTATATGCATAAGAACAGTAGGATGCGTGTGTGTGTTTTATATGCATGAGAACAGTAGGATGCGTGTGTTTGAATGTTTGATATGCATAAGAACAGTAGGATGCGTGTGTGTTTTTATATGCATAAGAACAGTAGGATGCATATGTGTGTTTGAATGTGTTTGTGTGTGTGTTTTATATGCATAAGAACAGTAGGATGCGTGTGTGTGTTTTATATGCATAAGAACAGTAGGATGCATGTGTGTGTTTGAATGTTTGATATGTAAGAACAGTAGGATGCGTGTGTGTGTTTTATATGCATAAGAACAGTAGGATGCGTGTGTGTGTTTTATATGCATAAGAACAGTAGGATGCGTGTGTGTGTTTGAATGTGTGCGTGTGTGTGTTTTATATGCATAAGAACAGTAGGATGCGTGTGTGTGTTTTATATGCATAAGAACAGTAGGATGCGTGTGTGTGTTTTATATGCATAAGAACAGTAGGATGCGTGTGTGTGTTTTATATGCATAAGAACAGTAGGATGCGTGTGTGTGTTTTATATGCATAAGAACAGTAGGATGCGTGTGTGTGTTTGAATGTCTGAACGGTGTGTGTGTGTGTTTTTATATGCATAAGAACAGTAGGATGCGTGTGTGTGTTTTATATGCATAAGAACAGTAGGATGCGTGTGTGTGTTTGAATGTGTTTGTATATGCATAAGAACAGTAGGATGCGTGTGTGTGTTTGAATGTGTTTGTGTGTGTGTTTTATATGCATAAGAACAGTAGGATGCATGTGTGTGTTTTATATGCATGAGAACAGTAGGATGTGTGTGTGTGTTTGAATGTGTGCGTGTGTGTGTGTTTTATATGCATAAGAACAGTAGGATGCGCGTGTGTGTTTTAAATGCATAAGAACAGTAGGATGCGTGTGTGTGTTTGAATGTGTGCGTGTGTGTGTTTTATATGCATAAGAACAGTATGATGCGTGTGTGTGTTTTATATGCATTAGAACAGTAGGATGCGTGTGTGTGTTTTATATGCATAAGAACAGTAGGATGCGTGTGTGTGTTTTATATGCGTGAGAACAGTAGGATGCGTGTGTGTGTTTTATATGCATAAGAACAGTGGATGCGTGTGTGTGTGAATGTGTGCGTGTGTGTTTTATATGCATAAGAACAGTAGGATGCGTGTGTGTTTGAATGTGTGCGTGTGTGTGTTTTATATGCATAAGAACAGTAGGATGCGTGTGTGTTTTTATATGCATAAGAACAGTAGGATGCATATGTGTGTTTGAATGTGTGCGTGTGTGTGTTTTTATATGCATAAGAACAGTAGGATGCGTGTGTGTGTTTGAATGTCTGCGTGTGTGTGTGTTTTATATGCATAAGAACAGTAGGATGCGTGTGTGTGTTTTATATGCATAAGAACAGTAGGATGCGTGTGTGTGTTTTTATATGCATAAGAACAGTAGGATGCGTGTGTGTGTTTTATATGCATAAGAACAGTAGGATGCGTGTGTGTGTTTGAATGTGTGAACGTGTGTGTGTTTTTATATGCATAAGAACAGTAGGATGCGTGTGTGTGTTTTTATATGCATAAGAACAGTAGGATGCGTGTGTGTGTTTTATATGCATAAGAACAGTAGGATGCATATGTGTGTTTGAATGTGTGCGTGTGTGTGTTTTATATGCATAAGAACAGTAGGATGCGTGTGTGTGTTTGAATGTGTGCATGTGTGTGTGTGTGTGTGTGTGTTTTATATGCATAAGAACAGTAGGATGCGTGTGTGTGTTTTATATGAATGTGTGTTGTGTGTGTGTGTGTGTTTTTATATGCATAAGAACAGTAGGATGCGTGTGTGTGTTTGAATGTCTTTGAATGTGTGTGTGTGTGTGTTTTATATGCATAAGAACAGTAGGATGCGTGTGTGTGTTTGAATGTGTGCGTGTGTGTGTTTTATATGCATAAGAACAGTAGGATGCGTGTGTGTGTTTGAATGTGTGCGTGTGTGTGTTTTATATGCATAAGAACAGTAGGATGCGTGTGTGTGTTTTATATGCATAAGAACAGTAGGATGCATATGTGGGTTTGAATGTGTGCGTGTGTGTGTTTTATATGCATAAGAACAGTAGGATGCATGTGTGTGTTTTATATGCATGAGAACAGTAGGATGCGTGTGTGTGTTTGAATGTCTGCGTGTGTGTGTGTTTTATATGCATAAGAACAGTAGGATGCATGTGTGTGTTTTATATGCATGAGAACAGTAGGATGCGTGTGTGTGTTTGAATGTCTGCGTGTGTGTGTGTTTTATATGCATAAGAACAGTAGGATGCGTGTGTGTGTTTTATATGCATAAGAACAGTAGGATGCGTGTGTGTGTTTGAATGTGTTTGAATGTGTTTGTGTGTGTGTTTTACATGCATAAGAACAGTAGGATGCGTGTGTGTGTTTGAATGTGTGCGTGTGTGTGTTTTATATGCATAAGAACAGTAGGATGCGTGTGTGTGTTTTATATGCATAAGAACAGTAGGATGCGTGTGTGTGTTTTATATGCATAAGAATAGTAGGATGCATATGTGGGTTTGAATGTGTGCGTGTGTGTGTTTTATATGCATAAGAACAGTAGGATGCGTGTTTTATATGCATAAGAACAGTAGGATGCGTGTGTGTTTTTATATGCATAAGAACAGTAGGATGCGTGTGTGTGTTTTATATGCATAAGAACAGTAGGATGCGTGTGTGTGTTTGAATGTGTGCGCGTGTGTGTTTTATATGCATAAGAACAGTAGGATGCGTGTGTGTGTTTGAATGTGTGCGTGTGTGTGTTTTATATGCATAAGAACAGTAGGATGCGTGTGTGTGTTTTATATGCATAAGAACAGTAGGATGCATATGTGTGTTTGAATGTGTGCGTGTGTGTGTTTTATATGCATAAGAACAGTAGGATGCGTGTGTGTGTTTTATATGCATGAGAACAGTAGGATGCGTGTTTGTGTTTGAATGTCTGCGTGTGTGTGTGTGTGTGTTTTATATGCATAAGAACAGTAGGATGCGTGTGTGTGTTTTTATATGCATAAGAACAGTAGGATGCGTGTGTGTGTTTGAATGTGTGCGTGTGTGTGTTTTATATGCATAAGAACAGTACGATGCGTGTGTGTGTTTGAATGTGTTTGTGTGTGTGTTTTATATGCATAAGAACAGTAGGATGCATGTGTGTGTTTTATATGCATGAGAACAGTAGGATGTGTGTGTGTGTTTGAATGTCTGCGTGTGTGTGTGTGTTTTATATGCATAAGAACAGTAGGATGCGTGTGTGTGTTTTAAATGCATAAGAACAGTAGGATGCGTGTGTGTGTTTGAATGTGTGCGTGTGTGTGTTTTATATGCATAAGAACAGTAGGATGCGTGTGTGTGTGTGTGTGTTTTATATGCATAAGAACAGTATGATGCGTGTGTGTGTTTTATATGCATTAGAACAGTAGGATGCGTGTGTGTGTTTTATATGCATAAGAACAGTAGGATGCGTGTGTGTGTTTTATATGCATAAGAACAGTAGGATGCGTGTGTGTGTTTTATATGCATAAGAACAGTAGGATGCGTGTGTGTGTTTTATATGCATAAGAACAGTAGGATGTGTGTGTGTGTTTGAATGTGTGCGTGTGTGTGTTTTATATGCATAAGAACAGTAGGATGCGTGTGTGTGTTTGAATGTGTTTGTGTGTGTGTGTGTGTGTGTGTGTGTTTTTTATATGCATAAGAACAGTAGGATGCGTGTGTGTGTTTGAATGTGTTTGTGTGTGTGTGTGTTTTTTTATATGCATAAGAACAGTAGGATACATGTGTGTGTTTTATATGCATGAGAACAGTAGGATGCGTGTGTGTGTTTGAATGTCTGCGTGTGTGTGTGTTTTATATGCATAAGAACAGTAGGATGCGTGTGTGTGTTTGAATGTGTGCGTGTGTGTGTTTTATATGCATAAGAACAGTAGGATGCGTGTGTGTGTTTTATATGCATAAGAACAGTAGGATGCATATGTGGGTTTGAATGTGTGCGTGTGTGTGTTTTTATATGCATAAGAACAGTAGGATGCGTGTGTGCGTGTGTGTGTTTTATATGCATAAGAACAGTATGATGCGTGTGTGTGTTTTATATGCATTAGAACAGTAGGATGCGTGTGTGTGTTTTATATGCATAAGAACAGTAGGATGCGTGTGTGTGTTTTATATGCGTAAGAACAGTAGGATGCGTGTGTGTGTTTATATGCATAAGAACAGTAGGATGCGTGTGTGTGTTTTTATATGCATAAGAACAGTAGGATGCGTCTGTGTGTTTTATATGCATAAGAACAGTAGGATGTGTGTGTGTTTGAATGTGTTTGTGTGTGTGTGTTTTATATGCATAAGAACAGTAGGATGCGTGTGTGTGTTTGAATGTGTTTGTGTGTGTTTTATATGCATAAGAACAGTAGGATGCGTGTGTGTGTTTGAATGTGTTTGTGTGTGTGTGTGTGTGTTTTTATATGCATGAGAACAGTAGGATGCGTGTGTGTGTTTGAATGTCTGCGTGTGTGTGTGTTTTATATGCATGAGAACAGTAGGATGCGTGTGTGTGTGTGTGTGTTTTATATGCATAAGAACAGTATGATGCGTGTGTGTGTTTTATATGCATTAGAACAGTAGGATGCGTGTGTATGTTTGAATGTCTGCGTGTGTGTGTGTTTTATATGCATAAGAACAGTAGGATGCGTGTGTGTGTTTTAAATGCATAAGAACAGTAGGATGCGTGTGTGTGTTTGAATGTGTGCATGTGTGTGTTTTATATGCATAAGAACAGTAGGATGCGTGTGTGTGTGTGTGTTTTATATGCATAAGAACAGTATGATGCGTGTGTGTGTTTTATATGCATAAGAACAGTAGGATGCGTGTGTGTGTTTGAATGTGTGCATGTGTGTGTTTTATATGCATAAGAACAGTAGGATGCGTGTGTGCGTGTGTGTGTTTTATATGCATAAGAACAGTACGATGCGTGTGTGTGTTTGAATGTGTTTGTGTGTGTGTTTTATATGCATAAGAACAGTAGGATGCATGTGTGTGTTTTATATGCATGAGAACAGTAGGATGTGTGTGTGTGTTTGAATGTCTGCGTGTGTGTGTGTTTTATATGCATAAGAACAGTAGGATGCGTGTGTGTGTTTTAAATGCATAAGAACAGTAGGATGCGTGTGTGTGTTTGAATGTGTGCGTGTGTGTGTTTTATATGCATAAGAACAGTAGGATGCGTGTGTGTGTGTGTGTGTTTTATATGCATAAGAACAGTATGATGCGTGTGTGTGTTTTATATGCATTAGAACAGTAGGATGCGTGTGTGTGTTTTATATGCATAAGAACAGTAGGATGCGTGTGTGTGTTTTATATGCGTAAGAACAGTAGGATGCGTGTGTGTGTTTTATATGCATAAGAACAGTAGGATGCGTGTGTGTGTTTTATATGCATAAGAACAGTAGGATGTGTGTGTGTGTTTTATATGCATAAGAACAGTAGGATGCGTGTGTGTGTTTTATATGCATAAGAACAGTAGGATGTGTGTGTGTGTTTGAATGTGTGCGTGTGTGTGTTTTATATGCATAAGAACAGTAGGATGCGTGTGTGTGTTTTATATGCATAAGAACAGTAGGATGTGTGTGTGTGTTTGAATGTGTGCGTGTGTGTGTTTTATATGCATAAGAACAGTAGGATGCGTGTGTGTGTTTGAATGTGTTTGTGTGTGTGTGTGTGTGTGTGTTGTTTTATATGCATAAGAACAGTAGGATGCGTGTGTGTGTTTGAATGTGTTTGTGTGTGTGTGTGTGTTTTATATGCATAAGAACAGTAGGATACATGTGTGTGTTTTATATGCATGAGAACAGTAGGACGCGTGTGTGTGTTTGAATGTCTGCGTGTGTGTGTGTTTTATATGCATAAGAACAGTAGGATGCGTGTGTGTTTTGAATGTGTGCGTGTGTGTGTTTTATATGCATAAGAACAGTAGGATGCGTGTGTGTGTTTTATATGCATAAGAACAGTAGGATGCATATGTGGGTTTGAATGTGTGCGTGTGTGTGTTTTTATATGCATAAGAACAGTAGGATGCGTGTGTGCGTGTGTTGTTTTATATGCATAAGAACAGTATGATGCGTGTGTGTGTTTATATGCATTAGAACAGTAGGATGCGTGTGTGTGTTTTATATGCATAAGAACAGTAGGATGCGTGTGTGTGTTTTATATGCATAAGAACAGTAGGATGCGTGTGTGTGTTTTATATGCATAAGAACAGTAGGATGCGTGTGTGTGTTTTATATGCATAAGAACAGTAGGATGCGTGTGTGTGTTTTATATGCATAAGAACAGTAGGATGTGTGTGTGTTTGAATGTGTGCGTGTGTGTGTTTTATATGCATAAGAACAGTAGGATGCGTGTGTGTGTTTGAATGTGTTTGTGTGTGTGTGTGTGTGTGTGTTTTATATGCATAAGAACAGTAGGATGCGTGTGTGTGTTTGAATGTGTGTGTGTGTGTGTGTGTTTTATATGCATGAGAACAGTAGGATGCGTGTGTGTGTTTGAATGTGTGCGTGTGTGTGTGTGTTTTATATGCATAAGAACAGTACGATGCGTGTGTGTGTTTGAATGTGTGCGTGTGTGTGTTTTATATGCAAAAGAACAGTAGGATGCGTGTGTGTGTTTTATATGCATAAGAACAGTAGGATGCATATGTGGGTTTGAATGTGTGCGTGTGTGTGTTTTATATGCATAAGAACAGTAGGATGCGTGTTTTATATGCATAAGAACAGTAGGATGCGTGTGTGTGTTTGAATGTGTGCGTGTGTGTGTTTTATATGCATAAGAACAGTACGATGCGTGTGTGTGTTTGAATGTGTTTGTGTGTGTGTGTTTTATATGCAGAAGAACAGTAGGATGCGTGTGTGTGTTTTATATGCATAAGAACAGTAGGATGTGTGTGTGTGTTTGAACGTGTGCGTGTGTGTGTTTTATATGCATAAGAACAGTACAATGCGTGTGTGTGTTTGAATGTGTGCGTGTGTGTGTTTTAAATGCATAAGAACAGTAGGATGCGTGTGTGTGTTTTATATGCGTAAGAACAGTAGGATGCGTGTGTGTGTTTTATATGCATAAGAACAGTAGGATGCGTGTGTGTGTTTTATATGCATAAGAACAGTAGGATGCGTGTGTGTGTTTTATATGCGTAAGAACAGTAGGATGCGTGTGTGTGTTTTATATGCATAAGAACAGTAGGATGCGTGTGTGTGTTTTATATGCATAAGAACAGTAGGATGCGTGTGTGTGTTTTATATGCATAAGAACAGTAGGATGCGTGTGTGTGTTTTATATGCATAAGAACAGTAGGATGCGTGTGTGTGTTTTATATGCATAGGAACAGTATGATGCGTGTGTGTGTGTGTGTTTTATATGCATTAGAACAGTAGGATGCGTGTGTGTGTGTTTTATATGCGTAAGAACAGTAGGATGCGTGTGTGTGTTTTATATGCATAAGAACAGTAGGATGCGTGTGTGTGTTTTATATGCATAAGAACAGTAGGATGCGTGTGTGTTTTATATGCATAAGAACAGTAGGATGCGTGTGTGTGTTTTATATGCATAAGAACAGTAGGATGCGTGTGTGTTTTATATGCATAAGAACAGTAGGATGCGTGTGTGTGTTTTATATGCATAAGAACAGTAGGATGTGTGTGTGTGTTTGAATGTGTGCGTGTGTGTGTTTTATATGCATAAGAACAGTAGGATGCGTGTGTGTGATTTATATGCATAAGAACAGTAGGATGCGTGTGTTTCCTCTGGACAATAGTAGCATCGTCAAGCCATTGTGTTTATGGAAAGCACCCAAGTGATACTAATATATCTCAATATAGCTTTAGGGGGGGAATGGCATCATGTTATCACATACATAGAAACAAACTGTGAGCATAGTCAGTGTGTATCCACTCCAAAACCTTAATATATTCAGGACATCTGATCCATCTCCCTCTCTCATTCCCTCTCTCCCCCTTCTCCCCCCTCCTTTGATCTGCATAAACAATAGTATCCACTCATGAAGACATATGGAAAATAGAACCATCAAAATGTTCAATCCTGGTGACTCAAGAAGCCCTTGTGTACTGAACAGGGGAAAAACCATTAGGCAACACACACACACACACACACACACACACACACACACACACACACACACACACACACACACACACACACACACACACACACACACACACACACACACACACACACACACACCCCTCTGGCAGGCAGATATGACACAACGGCTCCTGCTGTTGTTGTCTGTTAGGCAGCCAGCGGCGCATTTGCGACCCAAGATGGACGCTCCCAGAGTGACGTCTGTTGTTCGCAGGAGGAGAATGGAATTTCAGGTTAGCAGAGAGAGAGAGAGAGAGAGAGCTCAGATAACGTCGGGCTGCTGTTTCACTCACAGCCTCGTCCTGTTTTTGGGGCACGAGGCGTGAAGGGTGTCTGTTTATCTCCAGACCACCAACCCCTCCGCTCCCTACAGCTCACAGACCAGATAGTGCACAGCATTGGTTGACAGGGAATCTTAACTTGTTATTTTGATGTGTAAATCCTGCTCTCTGCTGTATCACTGAGTTCATTGTCACCTAAAATAGCAGTTAAGTCTATTGAGTTTGTTGTTATAGGAAATCAGATTCTGACATAATAATCAAAGTAGTGTAGCTTTCAGCGCAGATCCAATCGACGAGGCTACAGTATCTCACATGTTGCCTCTCCAACTGAATTGCCTGCCTGCCTGCCTGCCTGCCTGCCTGCCTGCCTGCCTGCCTGCCTGCCCGGATCTTTGCTTTGTTATGACTTGTTTGTCTTTGAAGGGATGTCTGGTTCTCCCATAACAATTATGCAATTGGAAAAAAAACTCTCAGCTCAAGAAAAAGAAGATGGTTACACACCAATAGAATGAATAAAAGACACAAGTTGAGCCAATGTAAATGAAAAAGAGAATCTCCCCTTTGTCTGTGTGTGTGTGTGTGTGTGTGTGTGTGTGTGTGTGTGTGTGTGTGTGTGTGTGTGTGTGTGTGTGTGTGTGTGTGTGTGTGTGTGTGTGTGTGTGTGTGTGTGTGTGTGTGGCTGTTGTCGGGTGCAGGTGTTTGCACTTCAGTCAGCCTGTGTAGCCTAGGCGGCAACCCTAGCTTTTCTTCACTCACAGATTTGATATGATTTACTCTGAACATCTGTCTCTGGCAGGTGTGTGGAACCATGAGGTCTTCACTCTGATCGCATGATATAGATATTACACAGGGGCAGGGTGTGTGCCTGTTTGTGTGCACATGCCTGTGTGAGACGTATAGCTGTGCAGCAGAGAGAACATTCTCCCCCCTCAGGGATCAAACATGAATCCCGCTGCTCTGTAATCCAAACCTGTATTTTGTCTGGGTGACCAGACAGACCCTCCAACAGTGGTATCTGGCTTGATTTCCTGTGGGTGAGTGGTATCAACAGATGAGGTCGACTCCGGTGTCCGCCTCACCAAATGAGGAGTCTACTCGAGAGGCACGGGGCATATATCGAAGCTACACCTGCTTGGTTGAATCGTGTCTCAGTGGAAACAGAAGAAATATAAGAAAATAGCCTAGCTTTAACTGTTTTCAGGCTATTTCTCTCTCTCCCTGTCCACTGCTACTCCTACCGAAGTTCAGATATCTGGTGACAGGAGGCAGGAGAAAACACTGTGATTGGCTCCTTGCTATGAGGAAGTGCTGGGCCCCTGAGGAGGAGCCAGATGGGTTCCAGTTTCACATCAAACGCTACCGTAGCACTGTAGCACAGCTCCTGTTGCTGTGGGGCAATGAGAGAGAAATAACCAGTCGTGTTGTAAACGTTTGTGAAACAAGTCCGTTATTGTTGGTGTCACTGCTGCTCTGTTGGGGTGTTACTGTAACTGTGTGAAGTCGAACACAGTCAGGAAGTGAAGGTTTCTGTTCTGGTTTATCATTGAAAATTATACAGGGAGGGAGCTAATGTGCAAAGTTAGGCTAGTACACCATCCATTCAGAACCTCTGGTTTGACAGACTGTTTTAAAAGTCATTTTCAGGGGTTTTAAAGGTTGTTTTACGTTTAGCCTGGTGTGCCGGACAGAATTTGATTGAGTGAATTTGAGCCAAATATGTGAGAAGAATCTTCATCTCATCACCAGCGCCATGAGTTTTCCCTGGCCATGTTACTTGACCAGGAAAAACTCTGGGCACCTACTCATCACATTTCGGCACCCAGTCATCACTGCATAGCATGTGGCCACGTGTTCTGCGTCGCTGAAATAGGGTACATTTGTGGATTGAGGAAACAATACGTACTGTATGTTGGCTAAGCTAGCCGGACATGTTAAGTACCCAACAATGAGTTATGTTTGCAACACCATTTGCGTGCACAAATCATATTTCCTGACAATGATGGAAGAAAAGGCATGTATAACTAGACACGTTCCAATTTAGTGCCGCAAACGGCGAAAGCCAGTGACTTGTACAGAAGAGATGCTTGGTCTGTTTCGGTGCTCTTAAGGCACAGCAATTCCATCCAAATTAGCATGAGTCAATGGAGCCCAAAGTGAAGCTGATTTGTCTTCTGTTTGAAATTCCAGCCTAATTGGTTAGCATGGGAGGGAAGGCGGAGCAGTATCTGTCTGTCATTTCTTGCTTGGGTTGTCATTAAAGGTTGTGCGAAATGAATGTCAGAGTTTATTTGCCTGGGGGTGTTTTATTCTTTTATTTTATTTATTTAAACCCCCCCCGAATACCGAATACATCTTTTGACTCCGCCGTGCTTTCAAACTTGTAATGTAATATAATTGTAAATGAGTGTTAGATGTTCAAATGTATTTCCTTGTTGTTATTTTTTTTTCATCTGAAAGATGTCTCACGGGTCCCTTCCCCCCATCCTCATCACCAATGCTAATTTCTCACATGAATGAAAGAGGCTTAGTTGAAGGTTGCGGTGTAGGATGGATGATACACACAGGGATTGGGCCGCACCGTATCCTCCCACACATGGTGGAATCGTATTATCACGCCGGCAGTACTTTTTTTACAGTGGCCTGTCGTGGCTGTAATGTGTGTAGCTAAGCCAGGTGACCGTTGCTGTTAGCATAGCGCCCGTAGCATTGGCCTCTATGGGAGCTGGGCTAATGTAAACAGTGTGTTAGCGCTGCTGGGGTGAGTGGAGTCATTGACTGTTAATCATTGTTCAACAGCGAGGCTGTCAGGCCACAACAACACGGCACAGGATTAATCACTGCTATAGATCCCCATTTTACGGAGGGACCATTTTAATGCCAACGTTTTTAATCATTAGGCTCTTACTTGTTACATATAGGAGCAGCCTTGGGTCTGAGGAAATAGTCAGTTGTAGCTAAATACTGGTCAGGATTTTGAACACCTCAAGGTATATTTTCATTTCCCCTTGAAGATGAAGGCCTACACAAGGCTGTTAATCAATAATGTATGACAATAATGATGCTATTAACAAGATATATTGACACAACAATTATGGCGTCTTTAATTGTAAAGATGAACGATGACAAAAACATGTGCATCTCGTCTCTAGTTATTTCTAGTCTAAGCCCTACTTCATTTACAGCTCTATTTTGGTTTTTAGAGTGAGATATTCGAAGACATGGGTTCTTCTAAGAGTGAGAGAGAGAGAGAGGAGCTTGTTCTTGGTAATTAAAAGGCAATTTTCTGAAATTGATTAGATTATGCTAATGAGGGAAGATGATATCAGGCAAACGGGGGAGAGAGAGTGCGAGAGAATGCCAGTCCAGCCGCCATTACACGCAGGCGGGCCCGCTCGCTGCTTTTCTGTCTGCCGAGTGCTTCATAAAATGTCAGAGCGCTTCTCTCTCTTCTCCCCGAGCAAGATGCTGAGAGATTGCAGCGTGTGATGAACTGGCAGCTAGCTCACCTGCTGCACTCTCTCTGTGTGTGTGTGTGTGTGTGTGTGTGTGTGTGTGTGTGTGTGTGTGTGTGTGTGTGTGTGTGTGTGTGTGTGTGTGTGTGTGTGTGTGTGTGTGTGTGTGTGTGTGTGTGTGTGTGTGTGTGTGTGTGTGTGTGTGTGTGTGTGTGCGTGCGTGCTTGTGTGTGCACTGGCCTCTCTCTCATGTAGCGTTGGAGCAGAACGGAGTGGCCTTCTGCCTGCTGCTTTCTCTCCCGCTCTGTCAATAAAGGACCACAGACTCTTTTCCAGCCATCTTTCCCTCGTGTTGAACAGGCAGTAGAGCGTCAATTCAGTTCCCAGCACTAATAATCTAAATGTCACCAAAAGACTATTGTTCAGAGGCGTCTCAGACAACCGAGCTGCTGTAGCTGTCGCAGGATTGTTGTAAGTTGTTGCGGTGATTTCGAGGACTAGCCTCCTCGGTCTTCCATCGGTTTTATTAGTGGAAGGCGTTCTGAACGGGCCTGGTCGTGAAACGACACACGTGCGCACTAACATCTGCCCATTGATACAGACAGATGCTGCAGCACACCCACTGCAACCTCCGTTAGTCCTCTACACATGTAGAAGACTAGGTATCTGCTCTGCATATGCTGTGTTGCCTATTTGCACAGCTCAGTCAGAGGAAATCAAACACGAGGCTATCTCTTTAACGGAAGTCATAATTACACAATTATGAGAACTCAAGAATGCGTCCGGGCGCTGTAAAAACCAGCCAAGCTCCAGCAGCGGTGAGCAGAGGGGAGCCGGGGAGTGTGTGTGTGTGTGTGGGGGGGTTAGGATATAGGAAACAGGCTTTGAGAGGGAGCCTGGAGGCTTCATTTAGCCACGACAACAGTACATGAGCTCATTACACACACAGAGAGCTCTCAGGCCCAGCCCAACATGCACACGGTCACACACATACACACACAGCCACACACACACTCCGACAGCAGCGGGAAACATCAACATTTAATGGGATATCTCTATCCTCCTAGCCCTCTCGTTCCTGTGCTAAAGGAACATTAGGCTGAGCCACCAGGGGCAGGAGTAAATGGGTTTGTAACCTGGCTGAGGGTTTTTAGGAAACCAAGAATCCTGGTAAAGCCTACAGCTACTGAATATCAAATATGGCCGCCGGTACATCCACCAAGGGAACATTCAGTCAAATGTACAGTTGAAGTCAGAAGTTTACATACACCTTAGCCAAATACATTTAAACTCAGTTTTTCACAATTCCTGACATTTAATCCCAGTAAAAATCCCCTGTCTTGGGTCAGTTAGGATCACCACTTTATTTTAAGAATGTGAAATGTCAGAATAATAGTAGAGAGAATGATTTATTTCAGCTTTTATTTCTTTCATCACATTCCCAGTGGGTCAGAAGTTTACATTCACTCAATTAGTATTTGGTAGCATTGACTTTAAATTGTTTAACTTGGGTCAAACATTTTGGGTAGCCTTCCACAAGCTTCCCACAATACGTTGGGTGAATTTTGGCCCATTCCTCCTGATAGAGCTGGTGTAACTGAGTCAGGTTTGTAGGCCTCTTTGCTCGCATATGCTTTTTCAGTTCTGCCACACATTTTCTATAGGATCGAGGTCAGGGCTTTGTGATGGCCACTCCAATACCTTGACTTTGTTTTCCTTAAGCCATTTTGCCACAATTTTGGAAGTATGCTTGGGGTCATTGTCCATTTGAAAGACCCATTTGTGACCAAGCTTTAACTTCCTGACTGATGTCTTGAGATGTTACTTTAATATATCCACATCATTTTTATGGCCAAACAGTTCTATTTTTGTTTCATCAGACCAAAGGACATTTCTCCAAAAAGTACAATCTTTGTCCCCATGTGCGGTTGCAAACTGTAGTCTGGCTTTTTTATGGTGATTTTGGAGCAGTGGCTTCTTCCTTGCTGAGCGACCTTTCAGGTTATGTCGATATAGGACTCGTTTTACTGTGGATATAGATACTTTTGTACCTGTTTCCTCCAGCGTCTTCACAAGGTCCTTTGCTGTTGATCTGGGATTGATTTTTACTTTTTGCACCAAAGTACGTTCATCTCTAGCAGACAGAACGCTCTCCTTCCTGAGCGGTATGACGGCTGCATGGTCCCATGGTGTTTATACTTGTGTACTATTGTTTGTACAGATGAACGTGGTACTTTCAGGCAGTTGGAACTTGCTCCCAAGGATGAACCAGACTTGTGATCTACAATTGTTTTTCTGAGGTCTTGGCTGATTTCTTTTGATTTTCCCATGATGTCAAGCAAAGAGGCACTGAGTTTGAAGGTAGGCCCTGAAATACATCCACAGGTACACCTCCAATTGACTCAAATTATGTCAATTAGCCTATCAGAAGTTTCTAAACTCAGTGTATGTAAACCTTTGACACACTGGAATTGTGATACAGTGAATTATAAGTGAAATAATCTGTCTGTAAAGAATTGTTGGAAAAATGACTTGTGTCATGCACAAGGTAGATGTCCTAACCGACTTGCCAAAACTCTTAACAAGAAATTTGTGGAGTGATTGAAAAACGAGTTTTAATGACTCCAACCTAAGTGTATGTAAACTTCCGACTTCAACTGTATCTGTAAAGATATTTTTTTACATCAGCAGATGTCACAAACTGCTCATACAGAAACGCAGCCTAAAACCCCAGCATTCATTTTGAATGTGAAGGGAACGTCCGTCTTATAAATGCCAATTCTATGAGCACATCTCTCCGCCTTCAGTTGATACAGTCAAAGTGGAGTCATGCAGAATGAGCTTTGGCCACACACTTCTGTCTGCACTAAGGAATGCTTGATCAGGACTGAGGCATTGGCCATCTCTTCTTAGTCACTTTTGTATCCACCTCAGCTTAAAAGTGGCTAGACATTCAATAAAAAAAAACATAATTATAATCCTGTAATAGTGTATAAATGTACATATCGTTGACACATTTTGTCATGGAAATCTCTAAGCATGAGATGTATAAAATGTATTGAATTGCCTAAAAGTCGGCCTATTTAATTCCAGGAAAATGGGCAGAGTCAGGCTCGATGGGAGAGATTGTTGCTTCTGTCATTGCGGTTTGTATTTATAACAGCTAGCTCCGTTGCTGGCTAAACCGGGCTGTGCTGATGCTCGCAGGACACTCCACGATTCTGTCACTTTCGTTTTGTCTTGCGTTTGACATGCATGTCATCTGCATTATGCATATCTGGAGTGTAGCAGTCGATCTCTCCCTCCCACCCTCTCTTCCATCTCCCTCTCTCTCTCTCTCTCTCTCCCCCCCCCGTCCTTCTCTCTCTCTCTCCCTCTTCCCCGTGTTTTGCCAAGACTCCTCCTATTCCGTCTCTCCCCTATGCCCACACACATGGCTGTTGTGGTCGATAAACACTGTACCAGACTGTTTCTGTTGATTGTACCCCGGTGGAAAATGTTATGATTGTTCTAATGTTGGACTGGACCTGGAAGCAAAAGCTGTGGCCTTTCGGTGAATTGACCCACCTCTGTGTGAACTGTGTCAATCTAATCCTGTATAAATGAATCTTTTTTTAAATTTTGTGTCAAATTGCTTTTTTTTTTTTGGTGAACCATTTCTTAGGGGACCAATTGACACATGAAATGAACACGACAATGATGCTTACAGTGAATGTATGTGTGTGTGTTGAAGTGGTATGAAGTGTATAATTCTTCCACAGATCAAAATGACATGTTATAAATGTCAGGTATCGAGTATTACCGCCTGTTACAGCCCAGCCACGTCCCTGGATATCTATTTTGCTGTGACATTTTCCTAGTCTTCTTGTCTACCTGAATGTAGCAGCTTTGTCCCATTTATGGTCCTTCTCGCACCAATTGAATGTAATTGAATAATGATCAGTAATAGGATCAACACAGTTGATGGAGCCTGGGGGAAGAAGCAGTGCAGAGTAGATGATTTAAAACTGAACACGGGTAGGAACCAGGAAGAGTATATGTCATGTATAGTAACAGCCAAGTGTTATTATCCCTAACAAGAGCTGGCTTGCCTCTCTCTGTGTCCGTGTCTTTATGGTGTTTGTTCGTTGTGGAGCGAGCACACACACACACACACACACACACACACACACACACACACACACACACACACACACACACACACACACACACACACACACACATTGCTTTTCTCTCCCTGCATTATGGAGTCCTCTAAATATATCCGGTTTGGGGCAGATCTGAATGTGCTGCGACGGGCGGTAATGAGGGAGAGATTGGCTTGTGGAGAGAGAGAGCAGAGGGTGGAAGAATAACAAATTCATCAGGACTGAATCACTCACTGAGAGAGCTGCCTGTCTGCCTGCGTTGGGCTTTGGTGTGGCTAATGATCTTAAGACCCCACAAGGTTTCCATGGAGGCATATTTGACGATGGCTCTATATGTAAATTGAGCAACATTTCGCCAATTATTGCTTAGGTGGGTAGAGATGTTTGCTACATAGGCCTGCTTGTCAGCACCTACCTACCCTTCCTTTCTCTTTCAAAAAGCAGCCCGAGAGAAAAATAATTTCCGCTTCCCTAAACGACAGAGGAAACACATTTCCCATCTTATTCCGGGTGCTGTTGACGTGCCGGGAGACATAGTCCTACTGTAGGTTAGCTGCCCCTTTTAGAGGGTGTGTGTGAGAAATGTCAGTCTATCTGTGTGGCGTGTAGAATGTAACGCTCCTCCCTGCAGGCCGTTGCGCTTCCAGGAGGGACTCGGGTCCAGCCTAGTGGGCTGAAGGACTTGTTTCTCCTCACTGAGATACGTTGCCATATTTACATTTTGAGTCATTCAGCAGACACTCTTTTATCCAGAGCGACGTACAGCATTCATTTTAAGATAGCTAGGTGGGACACACATATCACAGTCATAGTAAGTACATTTTTACTCAATACAGTAGCAATCAGCAAATACAGAGCTAGGTGGGGCAGTTTTAGTTCACAATAGGCTTTTACATTTTTTTATTGTATAAAGGGGGGTTGGAAGGGGGTGCTGTTGGGTTATTTAAGACACTCTTTTAAAGGAATAGATAGGACTGGTACAAAATGTAGGCCCCTGTCAAATTCTCTCCAGTCAATGTAAGTTATACTGAGTTGAGTTTAGTTGTAGGCGAGCAGAGCAAGTTCTAGCTGTGACAGTTCTGTCACAGACAGAAGCTTGACATCTAACAAAAGTGACAAGCTCAGCTACCCCTCTCTTCAGTGGTTTCCATCCCGGGCCCAAAATCACATTATTGTCACTGAAAACCACAGCGCAGATTGCAGTGGGAGTGTAGAATCCGGCTGCTCGCCTGCGTGTTTATGACTGTGAATCAAGTCTTTCAGTACAGGAGGACTGAGCGGTTTTTCCCTGTCGGCGTGTTATTGCCCTGACAGTCACCACTAGTGGCCGTTCAGCGGGGTTGGGCTCTGGTGATCTAAAAGCAGTCCGTGGATTGGCTGCAACAGTACGGGAAGGATACCGCTGCCAAGGTGGTGCAATGGGTTGAGAGATGTTGCCCTTCCCGACATGCCCCGCTCTGCCATCTGTCACTGGGCGGGTGTGCAAAAAAGGGGCGGGGTTTAAAGAGCAGACTGTGGCCACTTAACAGTCAACACACACAGGGGCATTGTGCGGTGTGCCCATTGGCTCAACTGTCCTAGGCTATGTCACTGTTGTTACCCATCATCATGGTGTCTGTCTGATGCTGTCAGTGCTGTGACTCAGTAGTCTGGTAATAGTTTGAGGTTTAACCGGGGACAAAGGCCATGGCTTCCTGTTGGCAGTATGTCACTTCCTGCCTAGTGGTAGTGTGTGTAGGCGGGGTAGGGAGGGGATCTGAGTAGAACGATCTGGATTCGTTTGTGTCACTTAGTGTTTAGTGCAAACAAGACAGCCAAGAGTAAACACACACACACACCGTGAAAAGGTAAACAGTGGGGACTGAAATGTGCAAGGTGGGGTGTAGTGAGGAATATACTGGTAATTTCTCAGTCTGGGTTCATGACCTACCTACCTACCTACCTACCTACCTACCTACCTACCTACCTACCTACCTACCTACCTCTCTCTGTCTGTCACTGTCACTGTCTCTGTCTCTCTGTCACTCTCTCTGTCTCTCTGTCTCTCTGTCTCTCTGTCACTCTCTCTCACTCTCTCCTGAGATATTTAGTCAATGGAAAGTATAAAACGCCAGCAAGAAAACGTCTAGATGGAGTTTTAACCTATTTACAATAACATAACTTTTAGATCCACAATGAATAAAGAGGCTGAAAGAACGACATAATACGAGCGTCTACCAAACAGCAGTGAGTATACGTGCTCTGTCCCCAATCTCTCAAACTTTACTCTACCATTTCTGCCGCCCACATAGTGAAGTAAACGTCCCAAATGGCACCCTATTCCCTATACAGTGCACTACTTTTGACCAGAGCCCCACTATATAGGGAATAGCGTCCCGTCTGGGACGCAGCACAGAGCACTGCTTGCTGCAGGTTGCTCTGCTCTTTGTCGCATTAAAAGCCTCTAATTGTGTTGAACGAGGCCACGGGACACTGGCCATGGCGGGTGCCGAAGATGACACAGGAGCCGCCAGTATCACCAGGCAACCGTCGCACAGCGGAGCCCCAATGGAGCCCAGGGCCGGCTCCATGCTTCAGGAGGCCGCCTCCAGTTTCACATCTTACACATCCAGCCAATCAGTTTAACCAGTGTGTACAAGACAGGAAGATGCAACTACAGTAGCATTCATATCATGGCTAATTTTCACCTCATTCACTGTATGGATTTACAAGTGGGTTTTAGGCCCTTTATGATTGAGATGTTCTCTCTGGTGTGGAAATGACAGAGACAAGAATAAAGGTGTTTGTTGAATGCGGAGACGTGAGATGAAGAGGCAAAGATAGACACTACACTTAAGCGGCTGTAGGGGGAGAGAAACGGAGAGGATAGAAAGAGAGAGACGGAGGATCCGGGCCGAGAGGCAGGCAGGCAGTGTGTGATTGTGAATAGGGTTAAGACGTGGGGAATAATGCGTGTCCCCTCTCTCGCTCCCCTCCATTAGGGCGAGAGGAGACATTGTGTCCGCACTCTGATTACCGCTGATCCGTGCTGATGACTCTGTTGCCGGATTATCTCTGTTAGCATCGGCCATCTGTTACTGTGGGGGGAGAAGAAAGAGGCCGGGGGGAGAGAGAGACGCACGCTACCAGCAAGGGCCCAGCTCAGTCCTCCTTGGATTATGCAGCCATTTGACACACACACACACACACACACACACACACACACACACACACACACACACACACACACACACACACACACACACACACACACACACACACACACACACACACACACACACACAGGCCTCCCCTCTCACACACAGTAGAGAAGAGAGGGAGGGTCTTCTCCACTATAGCAGGGACATGCGAAGGCTGCTATCGAGGCCACATCCACTCATAAAAACCCAGCTAGCGAGCTGTTTATAGTCCCAGCAGATTTCCTGAAGGGCCATTCTTACCACCATTTGCAGCTTGTTTTGGCAGCTGAATGGTGTGTTGTATATGTGGACGTGACTGTGATTCTGCCGGGGTAACACATCTTATAAATCATTTGGAGGCTATTAGCATAAATCTCTCCTCTCGTAGCATCCGTGGCCTGCTGTTTGGTCTCAACGCAGCTCGCTGATTGGCTCGACGTTACCCAAGTCAAATTAATTTAGCCGTTCACGGAGATTACACCGCCCGCCTTATACCGCCACTGTGCGGCGCAGTTAATTACCTATAAAATCAAGCTAATTCTGATGCTAAATCCATTTTAATTTATCCTAATTAAGTCAGGATTGGATCCTTAAATACCTCGGCGGTCCATTATTGTTGCAATCATTGTTTGCTGCGTCAGGGGTTATTCTCTCCCCGCTCCAATCGTATGATTCTTAACAGATTTAATAGTACTAAGTGATCAGTTTGTTGTCGTGGACGTCGGAGTCAAAGGAAGAGGGACAGTCGTTTTGTCTCATGTGGGGGAGAAGAAGAATCCCTTGTCAGAGATGCTGTGTAAGATGAGATGAGGGGGAGGGTTGCTGCTTCTTCTTTTACCCCAGAAGGAATCGCTTTTTTAGAGGAAATCAATTCTCTTCCCGTCTTGGGGTTTTGACAGGCCGAGGCACAAGTGCAGATATTGAGAAATGACAGGAATGGTTTACACGCCGTCGTTCATCCCTGGTGGGGTTTGTTTCTGCGTTTCCTTCAGACAAAATGCCTTCTCGTTCTCTTTCCCCCTCTCTCGCTCTCTGTCTCGCTCTCTGTCTCTCTCTCTGTCTCTCTCTCTGTCTCTCTCTCTGTCTCTCTCTCTGTCTCGCTCTCTGTCTCTCTCTCTGTCTCTCTCTCTGTCTCTCTCTCTCTCTCTCTGTCTCTCTCTCTGTCTCTCTCTCTGTCTCTCTCTCTGTCTCTCTCTCTGTCTCTCTCTCTCTCTGTCTCTCTCTCTCTCGTCTCTGAATTGCCATTTGAAATCACACCGAATGATCCGCTCCATTGAATACCTGACACAAAATAAGCCCCCCGTCTCATTTTGTCGGAGAGATGAGCCGTTGTTTTTGCCATTTTTATCTGCGTTGTAAAACCTGATCTCCATCCGGCCGCTATTGATTGTCACCTGTTTATCTGAGATAATGGTGACAGCAGTGCAATGGCGAACCTAGTATTACACGCAGAGAGCAAAATGGATACGAACAATATTGATACAGATTTTCGCAAACCACGATCATTAAAAACGGAGGCTTATTGCTAAAACATGCATTTAAAAAAGAAGCCCCAAAAGGCCTAATGATTTGGATAAATGGACCTGTCGTGTCTGTGCATGAGAAACGGGTCCCTCCCGCTGACCCTTGACCTCTCTGGTAAATACACATGACCGTTGCTGTGTCCAAAATGACACCCTATTCCCTACACAGTCCACTACCTATGACCAGGGCCCATAGCACTCTGGTCAAAAGTAGTGCGCTACATAGGCAGTAGGGTGCAATCGGGGACACAGAACACGGCCCATATTTGCCACAGCGACAACTGAACCGGAATGGCCGCCCTGCAACAGTCCTCCTCCAGCACCACGCGCAGTAGCCAGGCAGCAGCCAGATCCCCAAGGATTGCAGCAGGTTTTCTTGTCATTTTGCGCCCGTCCTCGTCAGCGTAGCTCTTGGCTGATACTTGATATTCAGAGGATATCAGCTTTTGTCTCTGAGATCTAATCAGTGTCCCTGCGCCTGCTGCAGGGGAGAGAGAGAGGAGGGGGTCTAAGGGAGACTGTTTATGTGTAATGACACAATATGAAAGGCAGCCTGTAAAACACAATCTGCAAACTGCGCTTTTCAAGGGGATTCTCATACCTGGATTAGTGTCAGGCAAAGGGATGAAAACGGAAGGAGAGAGGAGAGAGTCAGGGGCTGTGTGATATGGGAGGGATTTTGTGGGTGTGTGCATGTGTGAGAGAGAGAGTGTGTGTGTGTGTGTGTGTGTGTGTGTGTGTGTGTGTGTGTGTGTGTGTGTGTGTGTGTGTGTGTGTGTGTGTGTGTGTGTGTGTGTGTGTGTGTGTGTACGCAGGTGCATGTGAGAGAGAGTGTGTGTGTGTGTGTGTACGCAGGTGCATGTGAGAGAGAGGGTGTGTACGCAGGTGCATGTGAGAGAGTGTGTGTGTACGCGTGTGTATGTGAGAGAGGGTGTGTGTGTGTGTTCTATCTGCCTGAATGTTTGTGTAGGAGAAGGTGGGTAGGAGGGAATAATGGAGTAGAAATAAGCGACAGTGGAAGCATCTAACCCCGCCGTTGCCTCTCGAGGTTTATTTGAGCCAGTGTTGTCAGTAATGCTAGTTCTCTATGAGGCTGTTAATGGACGGGAATACAGTAGTTCCACAGTGGAGAGAAGCCCATTGGGTCATAGAGGAGTCTTTGAAAGCCCGCTGTGTGTTTTGTACAAGGCTGAAAGAAAGTGGAACTGTGAAGGCTTTAGTTTGCCTACATCCACTGTGAGATGATGGAGGACTGTTTTACACTGCGAGAGGGAGGACTGTTTTACACGGTGTGTAAAGAGCTGTGAACACTTGTAAATCAAATAGAGCTTCACGCTTTGTGCATGTGTGAACTGTGTGTGTGAGAGAGAGAAAGTGAGTTTGTGGGTGTGGGTGTGTGTGTGTGTGTGTGTGTGTGTGTGTGTGTGTGTGTGTGTGTGTGTGTGTGTGTGTGTGTGAGAGAGAAAGTGAGTTTGTGTGTGTGTGTGTGTGAGAGAGAGAAAGTGAGTTTGTGTGTGTGTGAGAGAGAGAAAGTGAGTTTGAAATATTGTTCCGGGGAAGTAAGATGTGAAAGGGAGAGTGGCGGGCAACCGGGTGTGTGTGCTGGGGCGCTGAGTGTGTGTAGTGGGGCGCTGGGTGTGTGTAGTGGGGCGCTGGGTGTGTGTAGTGGGGCGCGGGGTGTGTGTAGTGGGGCGCTGGGTGTGTGTAGTGGGGCGCTGGGTGTGTGTGCTGGGCCTCTGGGTGTGTGTAGTGGGGCGCTGGGTGTGTGTAGTGGGGCGCTGAGTGTGTGTAGTGGGGCGCTGGGTGTGTGTGCTGGGGATCTGGGTGTGTGTAGTGGGGCGCTGGGTGTGTGTAGTGGGGCGCGGGGTGTGTGTAGTGGGGCGCGGGGTGTGTGTAGTGGGGCGCGGGGTGTGTGTAGTGGGGCGCTGGGTGTGTGTAGTGGGGCGCGGGGTGTGTGTAGTGGGGCGCGGGGTGTGTGTAGTGGGGCGCGGGGTGTGTGTAGAGGGGCGCTGGGTGTGTGTGCTGGGGCACTGGGTGTGTGTAGCGGGGCGCTGGGTGTGTGTAGCGGGGGCTGGGTGTGTGTAGCGGGCGCTGGGTGTGTGTAGCGGGCGCTGGGTGTGTGTAGCGGGACGCTGGGTGTGTGTAGCAGGGCGCTGGGTGTGTGTAGCTGGACGCTGGGTGTGTGTAGCGGGGCTCTGGGTGTGTGTAGCGGGGCGCTGGGTGTGTGTAGCGGGACTCTGGGTGTGTGTAGCGGGGCGCTGGGTGTGTGTAGCGGGCAGCTGGGTGTGTGTAGCGGGGCGCTGGGTGTGTGTAGCGGGGCTCTGGGTGTGTGTAGCGGGGCGCTGGGTGTGTGTAGCGGGGCTCTGGGTGTGTGTAGCGGGGCTCTGGGTGTGTGTGTTTTTCTCTTTCTTTTCTCTCCTCTGCTTTTGTAACGGTGCTGATTGGATTGTGTTTGACAGATATGGAGTCTGGAGAGCGGCTGGCCTCCCCCGCGCCCCCCACCGCTCGCACCTCCTCCCCTGCTGCCTCCTCCTCCTCTTCCTCCTCTTCGTCCTCCCCGGCTCCCCACTCCAAGAGCAGTCTGGCCCCCAGCCCTGCAGCCTCACTGGGATCTACCCTCAGCACCTCTGGTAAGACTGCTTCATCACTCTGTGCCGTGCATCACACACACACACGCATGGTCAACACCCTGTTAAGCTGCACATACAAATCCACAAAATCCACTATACACTTCCTAAAAATGCACCCAGAGACTGGTTTATGGAGAGACTGGTTTATGGAGAGACTGGTTTATAGAGAGACTGGTTTATGGAGAGACTGGTTTATGGAGAGACTGGTTTATGGAGAGACTGGTTTATGGAGAGACTGGTTTATGGAGAGACTGGTTTACGGAGAGACCGGTTTACGGAGAGACCGGTTTACGGAGAGACAGGTTTACGGAGAGACAGGTTTACGGAGAGACCGGTTTACGGAGAGGCAGGTTTACGGAGAGGCAGGTTTACGGAGAGGCAGGTTTACGGAGAGGCAGGTTTACGGAGAGGCAGGTTTACGGAGAGGCAGGTTTACGGAGAGGCAGGTTTACGGAGAGGCAGGTTTACGGAGAGGCCGGTTTACGGAGAGACAGGTTTACGGAGAGACAGGTTTACGGAGAGACCGGTTTACGGAGAGGCAGGTTTACGGAGAGGCAGGTTTACGGAGAGGCAGGTTTACGGAGAGGCAGGTTTACGGAGAGGCAGGTTTACGGAGAGGCAGGTTTACGGAGAGGCAGGTTTTACGGAGAGACTGGTTTACGGAGAGGCCGGTTTACGGAGAGGCCGGTTTACGGAGAGGCCGGTTTAACGGAGAGGCCGGTTTACGGAGAGGCCGGTTTAACGGAGAGACTGGTTTACGGAGAGGCAGGTTTTACGGA
Source organism: Oncorhynchus keta (assembly GCF_023373465.1). NCBI lineage: Eukaryota > Metazoa > Chordata > Actinopteri > Salmoniformes > Salmonidae > Oncorhynchus > Oncorhynchus keta. The sequence continues at coordinate 55,068,345 of NC_068450.1, forward strand.
GAGACTGGTTTACGGAGAGGCAGGTTTACGGAGAGGCCAGTTTACATATATATTATATTTCTACTTCCCCATTAATAACCACTGTCTGCACTTATAGAATAGAACAACTCCTCAATAACTAATGTCAAGGATATTAGCTGTGCACTGTGTAATGAGTGGCCTAGAAACTAAAAACCCCTCATGATTCACCTTTTAACTCAAGGTTCTCCTTTTTTCAACACGAGGAAGGATGAGTTTAATGCGTTGCTGACTTCCCCCCAGTATTAATTATGTAGTTATTGTTAGGCCTGTGAAAACACCTTTTCTCCCAGACTCTGCCTTCCTCTGACAGCTTGGGTTGCTGCTGAAAAGCTGCTGCATTAATGAAGCCCAAACAATTAGAAAGCCTCTTTTGTGTAATATGGAACACACACACACACAAACACAAACACACACACACACACACACACGTCTCCTGACAACCTCTTGCTATGTGGCTGCATCACTGATTTGTGTGTGTGTGTGTGTGCGTGCGTGCGTGTGTGCGTGTGTGTCTCAGGCAGTGCCTGCGTGATTTAACATGTCTGTCAGCCACTCAGTGTCTTCGTGCCAGCTCCAAACACCCAAACCCTTTCTCTGCATTCTAATTGTGTTCTCAGAGCCATTATGCAGCATGAGGAACACACACACACACACACACACACACACACACACACACACACACACACACACACACACACACACACACACACACACACACACACACACACACACACACACACACACACACACACACACACACACACACACACACACAGGAGTCGACAGATCACACTGACCAGCAAGTAGCATGCAAATGTAACACTGCAGTAGTTGTGTTGTCTCTCTTTCATGATAAGAAAAATGACAAAATAAAGCCCCCAGTATTTCTCTCTCTCCTCTCCCCCGTGTGTCTCCAATGAACAGCCATTAGGCCGTCTTCTCATGCATTATACATTGCCCATATCCCTCTGCGCCATAACCTGTACTCAGATTGTCTAGATAAGTGATTTTGGGCCGAGCGTCAAATGAAATGCTGAGAGGCAGGCTTCTAGCTCTGAAGTTGTGCCGAGCTTGATCAAGCCAAGCAAGAGTTCTTTCATATGAGACGTCTTGTTCCCGCGCGGAGCGGGAGGATGATTTATATTAATTATGAATGATATATACTATACATATTATATACCTACTGATGGCAAGGGGCGGCAGGTAGCCTACCAGTAACAGAAAGGTTGCTGGATCGAATCCCCAAGCTGACAAGGTAAAAATCTGTCGTTCTGCCCCTGAACAAGGCAGTTAACACGCTGTTCCCTGGTAGGCCTTCATTGTAAATAAGAATTTGTTCTCAACTGACTTCCCTGGTTAAAAATGTTTTTGAAATGCTTAAGTTGAGTGCAGAGCCTCCCACCACTAGCAAATCCCCAATTGTTAGTCTACATTGTTTTAGGCCTACTAGTTGTTAGTCTACATTGTTTTAGGCCTACTAGTTGTTAGTCTACATTGTTTTAGGCCTACTAGTTGTTAGTCTACATTGTTTTAGGCCTACTAGTTGTTAGTCTACATTGTTTTAGGCCTACTAGTTGTTAGTCTACATTGTTTTAGGCCTACTAGTTGTTAGTCTACATTGTTTTAGGCCTACTAGTTGTTAGTCTACATTGTTTTAGGCCTACTAGTTGTTAGTCTACATTGTTTTAGGCCTACTAGTTGTTAGTCTACATTGTTTTAGGCCTACTAGTTGTTAGTCTACATTGTTTTAGGCCTACTAGTTGTTAGTCTACATTGTTTTAGGCCTACTAGTTGTTAGTCTACATTGTTTTAGGCCTACTAGTTGTTAGTCTACATTGTTTTAGGCCTACTAGTTGTTAGTCTACATTGTTTTAGGCCTACTAGTTGTTAGTCTACATTGTTTTAGGCCTACTAGTTGTTAGTCTACATTGTTTTAGGCCTACTAGTTGTTAGTCTACATTGTTTTAGGCCTACTAGTTGTTAGTCTACATTGTTTTAGGCCTACTAGTTCTTAGTCTACATTGTTTTAGGCCTACTAGTTGTTAGTCTACATTGTTTTAGGCCTACTAGTTGTTAGTCTACATTGTTTTAGGCCTACTAGTTGTTAGTCTACATTGTTTTAGGCCTACTAGTTGTTAGTCTACATTGTTTTAGGCCTACTAGTTGTTAGTCTACATTGTTTTAGGCCTACTAGTTGTTAGTCTACATTGTTTTAGGCCTACTAGTTGTTAGTCTACATTGTTTTAGGCCTACTAGTTCTTAGTCTACATTGTTTTAGGCCTACTAGTTGTTAGTCTACATTGTTTTAGGCCTACTAGTTCTTAGTCTACATTGTTTTAGGCCTACTAGTTGTTAGTCTACATTGTTTTAGGCCTACTAGTTGTTAGTCTACATTGTTTTAGGCCTACTAGTTGTTAGTCTACATTGTTTTAGGCCTACTAGTTGTTAGTCTACATTGTTTTAGGCCTACTAGTTGTTAGTCTACATTGTTTTAGACCTACTAGTTGAATGGCTTTTACATGTAGTTCGTTCCACCGTTATGTTTTTGTTTCATGCATTGCAGTAGTTTTTCATTTCTCCTAGCCTGACGTACAGTACTCGTTCAACACACTTTTAAATCTATTGGAATGTGATGGAAAAGGTCAATTCATCCTCCTGCCACCTACACTAGTCACAATTAAAGGAATAGCCACTCTGTGTTAATGGGACATGTGACGTCAGATTCGGTAACTAGGAGCCATTTTAACAGTCATAACACTCCTCTATTGTCATATGAAAGCCGTTGGAACTATCTGTTGTTGTTGAGGTATCAGGAGATCAGAGAGAGAGAGGAATTCATTCAAGGTCTTTTGCCAACCTGCCAATACCACTTGAGAGAAAGATTGAAGAAATCTCAGATGAGCAAGAACAGTGGTGGAATGAGATGGGGGGGCTTGCAGTGTGTCATTGATGAGGATATCACTTTGAAAAAGCCCGGGCGCATGTAGAACTCTTTCCTACTGGGATCGGCTCACGGATGCAATTAACTTTAAATCTGTCCATGGAAATGTGATTGACTGCAACAAACAACAAATTAATCCCCCTTCGGCTAGCATCCTCCGAACACAGAGAAAAAAAAGGCCCGGCGCTTTTTTAGAATGCAGTTGTGTTTGTCAGAGAGAGTGGAGGAGGAGGGTGGAGGAGAGAGAGAGAGAGGATATCAGGTAATCCTGTATTTCTGCTCGGCTGCTCGCTTCTCTCCAAATTTCTGATTTAATTATTCTCCAGCTGGAAGCGCATTAATATTGAAAAGGCATTTGCAGATGTCACTCTGTTGCTCGGGGAAGGTCGGTCGAGGCGAGAGTGACAGGCGGGGTTTTGGCGGGAGGGAGACGCGACGGAAGTGGCTGCTTGCTGCTGGCCTTTCGGGGGTTATGTTTTGTATTTTCAGTCATTTGTCTCCGTATCCGCTAGCTGACTTTGGCACGGCAAGGCACTCCATATTCAGCATATTCTAATGAAGTACACAAGGTATTTCTCTTCTCTGTCGTGGGCGCAGCAGACTAGGGCCTTGAAGCCGGCTCAAAGGGCATTTTCTCATGTGTCACCACACCACTCTGCCTCTGGCACACTGGCTGGCACTCTTTGTTTCCCTCCCCACCTCCCACTGAGCATTTCAACTCCACTTCCCACAGGCAAATAAACATTTTTATTAACCTATTATGATTTTGAAGATATCTTCCTCAATCTCCGTGGATTCCATATTACTGGTTTACAATATGGAGATAGCATTTAGGCCATTTTAGGAATCTGCCTCTAGGGAAATTACACCTTTACATTTCATTAGTCCTGAATTGCTGCTGAAAAGATGCTCCCAGTATTAGGCCTACAGTACCCTTGTGCATTTTATGATATTGTAGGTACACAGTCCGGCTTAATGTCGAAGAGTTGGAGCGTGAACCCTTTCCTCTCTTCTGTAAGTGAGAGCTTCTAATTTAAAAAACAAATGTTTTCAGAGATAAGTCTCTCACTGTTGCCGCCTGTTATAGACCCCCCCCCCTCAGCTCCCAGCTGTGCCCTGGACACCATATGTGAATTGATTCCCCCTCATCTATCCTCAGAGTTCGTTCTGTTAGGTGACCTAAATTGGGATACGCTTAACACCCCGACAGTCCTACAATCTAAGCTAGATGCCATCAATCTCACACACATTATCAAGGAACCCACCAGGTACAACCCAAAATCCGTAAACATGGGCACCCTCATACCCTCATTATCCTGACCAACTTCCAAATACACCTCTGCTGTTTTCAATCAGGTTCTCAGCGATCACTGCATCATTGCCTGCATCTTCTATGGGTCCGCGGTCAAACGACCACCCCATCACGGTCAAACGCTCCCTAAAACACTTTTGCGAGCAGGCCTTTCTAATCGACCTGGCCCGGGTATCCTGGAAGGATATCGACCTCATCCCGTCAGTCAAGGATGCCTGGTCCTTCTTTAAAAGTAATTTCCTCACCATCTTAAATAAGCAGGCCCCTTTCAACAAATGTAGAACTAAGAACAGATAGAGCCCTTGGTTCACTCCAGACCTGACTGCCCTTGATAAGCATAAAACATCCTGTGGCAGACTGCAATAGCATCGAATAGTCCCCGCAATATGCAACTGTTCAGGGAAGTCAGGAACCAATACACGCAGTCAGTCATGAAAGCAAAGGTTACTCCAAAAGGTTTTGGGACACTGTAAAGTCCATGGAGAATAAGAGCACCTCCTCCCAGCTGCCCTCTGCACTGAGGCTAGGTAACACTGTCACCACCGATAAATACACAATAATCGAGAATTTGAAAAAGCATTTCTCTACGTCTGGCCATGCTTTCCTCCTGGCTACCCCAACCCCGGGCAACAGCTCTGCACCCCCTGTAGCTACTTGCCCAAACTTCCCCAGCGTCTCCTTCACCCAAATCCAGATAGTAGATGTTCTGAAAGAGCTGCAAAACCTGGACCCGTACAAATCAGCTGGGTTAGACAATCTGGACCCTCTCTTTCTAAAATGATCTGCCGCCATTGTTGCAATCCCTATTACCAGTCTGTTCAACCTCTCTTTCCTATCATCCGAGATCCCTAAAGATTGGAAATCTGCCACAGTCATCCCCCTCTTCAAAGGGGGGGACACTCTAGACCCAAACTGTTATAGACCTATGTCCATCCTGTCCATCCTCTAAAGTCTTCGAAAGCCAAGTTAATAAACAGATCACTGACCATTTCGAACCGCACCTTCTCCATTGTGCAATCCGGTTTCCGAGCTGGTCACGGGTGCACCTCAGCCACGCTCAAGGTACTAAACGATATCATAACCGCCATCAATAAAAGATTGTACTGTGCAGCTGCCTTCATCGACCTGGCCAAGGCTTTCGACTCTGTCAATCAATCACCGTATTCTTCTCGTATTCTTACCTTGGTTTCTCAAATTACTGCCTCGCCTGGTTCACCAACTACTTCTCAGACAGAGTTCAGTGTGTCAAATCGGAGGGCCTGTTGTCCGGACTTCTGGCAGTCTCACAGGGCTCAATTCTCGGGCCGACTCTTTTCTCTGTATATATATCAACGATGTCGCTCTTGCTGCGGGTGATTCCCTGATCTGGCCCTTCTTTGGACACTGTGTTAACAAACCTCCAAACGAGCTTCAATGCCATACAACACTCCTTCTGTGGCCTCCAACTACTCTTAAATGCTAGTAAAATTAAATGCATGCTTTTCAACCATTCGCTGCCCACACCCGCCTGCCCGACTAGCATCACTACTCTGGACGGTTCTGACTTAGAATATGTGGACAACTACAATTACCTAGGTGGCTGGCTAGACTGTAAACTCTCCTTCCAGACTCATATTAAACATCTCCAATCCAAAATTACATCTAGAATCGGCTTTCTATTCCACAACAAAGCCTCCTTCACTCAAGCCGCCAAACATACCCTAGTAAAACTGACTATCTTACCGATCCTTGACTTCGGCGATGTCATTTACAAAATAGCCTCCAACACTCTACTCAGCAAACTGGATGCAGTCTATCACAGTGACATCCGTTTTGTCACCAAAGCCCCACCTCCCACCCACCACTGCAACCTGTATGCTCTAGTGTTGGCCCTCGCTGTATGCTCTGTATGCTCTAGTCAGCTAGCACGTGCTCCAGCAGGTATATCTCACTGGTCATCCCCAAAGCCAACACCTCCTTTGGCCGCCTTTCCTTCCAGTTCTCTGTTTCCAATGACTGGAACGAATTGCAAAAATTGCTGAAGCTGGAGATTTATATTTCCCTCACTAACTTTAAACATCAGCTATCTGAGCAGCTAACCGATCGCTGCAGCTGTACATAGCCCATCTGTAAATAGCCCATCCATTCTAGCTACCTCATCCCCATATTGTTTTTATTTACTTTTCTGCTCTTTTGCACACCAGTATTTCTACTTGCACATCATAATCTGCACATCTATCACTCCAGTGTTAATTTGCTAAATTGTAATGACTTACTACTATGGCCTATTTATCGCCATACCTCCTCACTCCATTAGTACACAAGGTACATATACTATCTTTTTTTCCTATTGTGTTATTGACTGTATGTTTGTTTATTCCATGTGTAACTCTGTGTTGTTGTTTGTGTCACACTGCTTTGCTTTATCTTGGCCAGGTCGCAGTTGTAAATGAGAACTTGTTCTCAACTAGCCTAACTGGTTAAATAAAGGTGCAATTTAAAAAATTAAATAAAAAAAGATAATCTAATTGTAACTCAGGCTTAACGAACCAGACAGTGATGTTATGTAATATGATGTTATATGGACATTTTAATTCGATTCCCTTGATCATCTCAGCAATTTAGCCTCTACATTGTATTTTCACTTCATGCTCCCAGCATCACTATATCGTTGAATATATATAGCTGTTTTAGGGCACTCAAAATGAAAGTACTTTAGCTTAGGCCTAATTATGTTTAGTCTTTGTTTTTTTTCTCTCACTTATGACAGCCAGATAGGCAGGCGCAAATGTTCTGGTTCTTTTCTGTGCGCCTCAACTCCATCATCTGATTCTGTAGAATTTTGGGGCATCACACTCACACAGCACTCACTGGGCGTGTTGTAGGTTGACATTTTCACAAGCTCGGTGAATAACACTTTACATCGCCTGTCATCACTTTTTATGCATACATATTACCTGGCTCAAAGAGAGCTAGTCTTCGTCCCGCCGCAGCCCCCCTCCCTCCCTCTACCAGCCTCTCTTTTTCTCACCCTTCTGTAATGGAAATTGAATTTGCATGAAATCTGCTCAGACCAAATTGCATCTGACTGTGCGAGGAGACAACGCGCTCCGGTTGCCCTGCCAGAAATGATTGTACTCAGGTTTAGGGGAAAGCTTGATGGCGATCATGTTGAAGTATTCCTCTTTTTTTGGGGGGGGGGGGACAATGTGCTGCTGAAATTTAAATAAAAAAAGGTTTGGAGGAAAGTATTAGGAACAGGCTCTCTCAAACACCACACCACTGACGTATTGAAGGACCGCGACTCGCTTGTTATTCGGTCTACCACTGATTTAGCCTATTTGAGCTCCTTTAATTTGCGTGGTGACTGATATAATGGAGTAGCGAGGAAGGATCAGTGCTATACAGTACCTGTAGAAACACTTGTCCCGCTGCTCAGCCCGCATCCGTTTCAAGTTTCTTGGTAGATAAAAAATCTAATACTTATGCAAATTTCTCACGTTAAATATATTTAAAAAATGTATCTGCCCCTGAGAACATTCTCTTTGTAGCCTAATTTAACAAATCAGCTCCTCCTCAGAAAATATCATATGAATTGTCGACTGCTATCGCTCTTTTTGTCTTCTTCTCGCTCTCTCTCACCTACTGAAGTACAGCCTAGAACTCTGTCTATCTAGAACGTGCATGATGCGCATCTCCCCTCTGAGTAGTGTCTCTGTCTCAGTCACTCCGATCTGAGCTGCTCTGTTCTGTGTTTTCACAAGCATGGGTAATCCTGTCAAGCTCCAATCCAGGGCTATCTTTGTCCTTTACGCTGCCTAATGTCTTGTTGAATATACATAAAATATCATCTTACCCAGCAGAAAACCTGTAGGGGGAGAGGAGAAAACGTCATTAAACTTGAACACACAGAAGGGATGAATACCTAAGAAGCCAGCGAGTCAGGGTATTCCGAGAGCACGGCGAACCCTTGAGTCATCTCAGAATTCAATTCAGTTTATTTATACCCCAAACAGAAGCACACTGCCGATCAAATCAAACGTTATTCGTCACATGGTTTGTGAACAACAGTTGTGGACTAACAGTGATATGCTGACTCAGGGCCCTTCCCAAAAACGCAGAGAGAAAGAGAATAGAGAAATAATAGAACGTCAAACACGTGATAATAGAAGTAATAACAGATACACAATGAATAATGTGACAACTGCTGATGTGACTACTGAAGTCAAAAGGACTTAATAAGTACATTTGATGTATTATTATTATTATTCTGTTGTACTGTTTGTACATCAGGTCGTTTGTATGGGGTGATGAGCGACCAGCAGCCCTACACGTTGTCAAGTGCCTTCCCCCTGGTCAGCCACCCAGCCTTCGGCCTGTACACCACCAGCTCAGGACGCCCAGAGTTTGGAGGCCTGGGGTCGTTGGGGTCCCTGGGTTCTCTGGGGTCCTTGGGGATGTCTGCTGCTCTGGCCGCACATCCCCAGCTGGGAGCTCTGACAGGTAAGAGGAGGGGCCCGGGTGTGGGGCTTGGACAGGTGTAACATGACTCAGTCCAGGAGATTTACTTAACCTGAGCAGCAGATGGATGAAACAGCATGACAAATCAGTATTTAAGGGTGTGCTAACTTCTAATACTCTTTAGGCGATTGTAATTGATATACCGTACTGAACTTAGTGGATGAGACAGAATGACACTGATGTCCTCCTCTTCGTCCTCTCTCTCCATCAGAATGGTGGCGAGCAGCAGAGGCCCACAGTAGGGGGGCAGCAGCCTTCCTCCCGCCGTTCCTGGGCCTCCCCACAATGTTCACCCCCACATCCAGCAGAACCACAGCCCCCTGCAAGCCCCCTCCAGGACCCCCAGCAAAAACGGACAGGCCCCCAAAGGTACAGCTACGCCCATCCTTCTTACATTGAACCCTTCCGAGTGCTTCATTCTGACCTATACAGATAATAACAACTTAGAACAAAGGTGATAATTGCGACACTTCCTGTGCTCATAAGGGGAAAATATGTATTTTATTGTACCTGTATATTGGCACAGAGTGTGAAGAAGCGTCTCACACCTGTTCAAAAGCAGCAAATGATTTTACCGCCAGGAAATAAAAGGTACCCTTAAGAGGGTGAGGTATTTAAAGCGCAACGTTTTTTTACCCCTCTGGCAATTGCGAGAGATGTGAATGAATTAATCATTCCTGTAAGCAGGTGGTGGAAACTGTTCACAGGGATTAAGTGAGAGGCTCCCTAGTCTCGGCAGTCTCCGGCTCCGTGATGAGATTTCTCCCGTCGAGAACCTTATAATGACTTGCAGTCTCAGTTAATGGCGTATGTGCAGGCTTTTTTTTCTTCTTCTCTCTATCTTTTTCTCTCTTTCTCTCTCTCGCTCTCTCTCTCGCTCTTTCTTTCTCACACTCTCTCTCTCTCTTTCTCTCTCTCTCGCTCTTTCTTTCTCACACTCTCTCTTGCTCTCTGTCTCTCTCACTGTACCCTTTCTCTCTTAATCTACTTTCTTCATTTGATATTGCCTTCTCATTTATCTTTTATTATGTAAACCTCTCATGTTGTGCTCACGCCATGTTCAGCATGCCTAAATGAGGTACGCATTAAATCAATATTTTCGTAAGGCTTTTTATTCTCTTCCGCATTCAGAAGAACCCCAGATACTTCATTAGCGTTTTTACTCGCAATGTCTCGTTGCCCAGATGAGATTGAGATGCTGTGTAACGGTGTGCTGTGCCTCTTTCCGTGCGATTTCAGGGGTGAACGGGGCAGTGAACGGAAGTGGGGTCTCCTCCCCAACCATGCAGGGGTCTTACTCCATGAACGCGTCCCCATCGCTGGGTGCCTCCCAGGCTGTTAAGGGCCCCACCTCCAAGGCCAGGGGCCCCAGGAGCAGCCCTCACAGCCAGAGCCACACAGCAGAGCTACAGCTGGAGAAAGTACCCTGCAAACCTAAAGACAAGGTCAGCTCAATGATGTATTGGCTCTAGATCACTGATGACAACTTTGTGAAAATGATGCGCGCACTTCGACGTGGCCGGAAGCCATGTTGTTATGATTCTCAACGCTCAGATAGCTAGCAACGATGGCAAGAAGCCGCCATGTTTTAGGTAGCTCGTTTCAGCTCGTTGTATCTTGTTATTGATACCAAGAGTTGTTTTGACGGATTCCATGTCAATGCTAATATTGCAAAAAATCGATTGTGCTCATTATACAATTGTATAATTTGGAGATGAAATATAGTTTACATGTTGTTAACAGCCAAAGCCAGCTCTGCCTGTTTTGCCCCATAGTTGTGCATTCGTTGGTTTTGTTGCTAAAAGATAACCTGTCTATAGCTATAGTAAAGCCTGAAATATTTGACTTGGGGTCCGTTTTGGACGTTTTAAGTTTTCCATTTCCAGTTTAGAAACAACATTCAAATGGTTAAAATGTACACGGGGTGTTTTATTGATTGTCAGCTCTCTGCCTTAATTCAGAAGCCCAGTAAAAAGCCAGCAGAGGTCGCTGGGGTCAGTGACAGCGAATCAGGCTCTTCCTCGGACAGCTCCAGCGACGGAGCCATCAGCAGCGACCTGGAGGACCTCGGAGGGGAAGAGGACGACGACGATGATGACGACGACGATGATGATGAGGATGAGGAAGAGGAGGGAAAGAGCGAGGCGTGGAACTCTGAGAAGGAGAAGGCGAGGAGGACGAAGAAAAAAATGAAGGTACAGTGATAGTGAGTAGTACTGGTAGTGTGTAGTACTGGTAGTGAGTAGTACTGGTAGTGTGTAGTACTGGTAGTGTGTAGTACTGGTAGTGTGTAGATACTTGTCTGTGATGTGCTCCGGGGTGAGCTAACAGTGGGCTTCCTCTCCTCCCTCTCCAGATCGGGACACTAAGCTCGGGCATGAAGGAGGCCCAAGACAATAGGAACAGCCTGCCCCACAGCCTACACTCCGACCCCCCCACCCTGGTCCCCTCACAGCACTCCCCCTCTACCCTGTCCCAGAGCTCCCCCCTGTCTCTCCAGACCTCCCGGCCCAGAGAGGAGGGTCTCCAGCAGCACCTCAGTGTCATCCAGTCCACGGGCCTAGCAGCCAGCTCCAAGCCCCTGGCCCTCCTCACCCAACCCCGCAGGGAAACCTCCCCATCAACCGTCTCTGCCTCTCCAATCCCCCTCATCACCTCCCCCAAAGGACGCACCACAGCCTCCCCCAAGCCGCCCAAGCTTCTGCCCTCCTCGCCGCAGCACCCTCCCCTGTCCCTCTGCTCTTCCTCCAAGCCCCTGTCGGTGCCCTCCCTGGCCCGCGCTGTACCCCTGTCCTCCTCGCCTCAATCCTTCCCTCTCCTCACGTCGCCCACGGCCAACTCCCAGCAGCCCAAGCCTCTGAAGACACCTGGCAGTGGGAAGGCTAGTAAGAGGAAGTTGCTGGAGGAATCACTCTCTCAGATCAACGAATTCAGGCTCAAACAGGTTGGTCCACTGTCCTTTCTGCCACTAGCAAGGAGTATGGTACCAAGAGTATCAAGTATGACTTGCCTAGTTAAATAAAGGTTAAACTAAATAAATACACGTTTTAAAAAATCCTAGTATTCACACAGTAGCTCTTTTTCCCATAGTCAAATAATACCACAGATTGGTAACTGGCTAGTTTAGCTTTTCACCTAATTTGGATAATCTAAAAGCGGTCGAACATGAAACGGTTTCTCCTTTCACAGTTAGAAGGTTGTTCGTAGTTCATGGTAACACTGTAGACGAGCTGCAGTAAGAGGGCTGCTTCCAGCCAGAGAGAGTCAGAGAGGGAAGTGGGAGTCCTGTCTGAGTCATTTGATTGGGTGTCCTGCTGTGCTGCTCAGCCTGTAAACCAAAAGGTTAACCAAAAGGTCAATGCTTTTGGCCTCATTACCTCAGCAAAGCAGACGGCACATATAGCTACTGTATGTATTTATTACCGTTTTACTCTCCATTAAACACATTCACAACTAGATAGAACATATACACATTTATCATCTTCTGCAGTGCATTGTGGACCTCTCGGATGTAGTCGAAATGGTCATTGAAATAGTAGTTCATCGATTAAGCTAATTCCTATGGCTCCGGCCCCCTAATTGGAAATCTAGCCTTTTCCCCTGTTCTATTTTACCGGTGCTGAGGTTATTTTTTAACCAAAGGCCTCGGCATTCCCCTAGTGGTTCAGGAACTGTTACTGTATTACATGGTCTGTGAAATTGATTTGTTTCACTTGATATCACATCTAGTTGAATGTACATGCCGAAGCCCTAACCTGTGTTTGCTGAAACACGGTGCAACGCCAAATGTGACTGTCGTTCTATAAAATCTGCCATTATGCTGTTTAAAGTAAAAACCCAGATGCATGACGCTAACACTTTTCACAGACTCATAACTGTAGTAATTTAAGTGAGATACGGGAACTGGAAGCTGCTTTCCAGCAGCTTTACTCTTTACTATGTACAATGCCTGTGGTTATGGCCATGTTTATATGCCATTGTCTCCAGGCTTCTGTCCTCGGCACAGTGAGACAGTGAGCCAGGCATTGTGCTTCATCACCAGCTTGAATAATCAACGTAGATGTAAATTGACAGCTGGCACAATTATGCTGTTTTCTCTTTTCTTTTCCCTTGTTTTATCCCCCTCCCTCCCACCCGCCGTTCCAGTCTTTACTCTCGCAAGGCCAGACTTTCCCGGCGGCACAGCCCAAGAAGCAGCAGGGTCACAAAACCTCTCGGAAGGCTGCTGGGGTGACGTCATCCTCCTTGCCGCCCCCCAAGCTGTCCTCCTCGGAGAGTCCGTGTGGCGGTGGCAGAAGCACAAAGTTGCCCCCTGCTCCCCTCCCCCCTCCCCCCCAGAACAACCACTCCAACCTCTTCCTGTCCAGCGCTCTCCTGGGCCTAGCTGCCCACCCCAACGGAGTCATCCAAAGCACCACGGCTCAGGACGCGCCGCTAGCCCTTATCACCAAGCCCCGCAAAGACTCCAACAAGGACCTCTCTCGGGCAGGGGCGTCTCTCTCACTGCCCGTCAACCTCAGCACTGGCGTACGGGTCCACTCGGCCTCCTCTCAGGGCCTCCCGGCGCGGCCCGCTACCTCACCCTCACCGGCCACGGCCCGGGGCCCCAGGAAGATCAAGGCCCCCAAGGCCCCTAACCTCCAGGTTCAGGCCCATGCCCTGGCCCCCATGGCAGCCTGGAAGGGCCTCTCTCAGAGTCACCTGGTGCAGTCTCTGGTGGACCTGTTCAGAGGGGCCGAGGCCGGCCTCCCAGGTCTCCCCGGTCTCCCTAGCAGCAAGGACTCGGACGACTCTGTTGAGGATGACGACGACGACGACGACGATGATGATCTGGATGATTTGGAGGATGATGAGGAGGACTCGGATGACAGCTTGTCAGGTTAGATACCGTTCTGACCATCCTAATGGAAGGCACATGCAATGTTTTGTAGTGTACAGATTTCTTTGTTGTTGGGGGGGGTTATGGTGATGTACAGCAGTGAACACCATTCAACCAGTGATAACCCCTCTCTTTCTGGTACCCTCCTCTCAGATTCTGACAGTAACTCGGACAGCGACAAGGACGTCTCCGGTGGCAAACTGAAGGACCCAAGGCTGAAGCTGCCATCGTCAGGTTCCGTCTCCAAGAGGGAGAAGACCCCACTCAAGCTACCCAAAGGCCACGCCTCCTTACTGAGCAGCACAACCAATCACACAGCCGCCAGCTGCTCCCCACTCAACCTGCAGGTCATCAAGACGCCCAACATCGTCACCAGCTCCAGTGCCTTGGCCTATCACAACTCTCCTTCCTCCTCCTACTCCCTGGTCACGCCCCCAGGTAACCGCAGGCAACACTCCTTAAACTTCTTTATCTACTCTGCCAAAGCTACTCATACAGCAGAAGCACAAAAGTGTTGAGGACACGTAACCACACTGGAATAGCTAAGCTCACCATTATATGCTATCATCTTCAGATGGTTGTGGGGAGAGAACAGGAAGAGGAAACGGGGGGGTCTATCTATTTTTAGTTAGCCGGGCGGTTGGCCTAACAGGCCTGGGTTCCTGTAGGTGCATGTCCTTGGGCTTAACAGGCCTGACAACTTGTTTGGCACTTCTGTCATGCCCGAGTTTTCTTTCTTTCTTTCTTTCCCCTCTCCTCTCCTTCCTCTCTCTCTCAGCACTGGGAGATTACCCAGCTTAGGAAAGGAAATAACACACACACACACAGACACAACAAGGAAGACTGGAATTTTCCAACAGAGATTCCAATCTTCCTAAGCACATTTCAATTCAACATGTTTTGTTGTCCATCAAATTCACATTGGAATGTCAGTGATTTTTTTCAGGACATATTTCAGTCATTTCCTTAAGTTGCTTTCAGAGCACGGAGTTTCTCAATACTCTACCTGGTTAATTAAACGGAACGCAGAAACAATGAGGCACTCTCATGACCACAGCTGGTGGGTTGGAGACACAGTGGCAGCCCCGTTTGTCTCAGACAACGAAACACTGCTCATATTCAGCACTGTGGTGCTGTGGCTATGGGTGGGTATTTTGGGCAGTAGCTCTGCGTGTGGCTGTAGCTGGGTGTTTAGGGCTATGGAGAGAAGGCTTTGACTGTGTATTGTTCAGTCTGACTAACGGGTTCTCTCTCTCTCTCTCTCTCTCTCTCTCTCTCTCTCTCTCTCTCTCTCTCTCTCTCTCTCTCTCTCTCTCTCTCTCTCTCTCTCTCTCTCTCTCTCTCTCTCTCTCTCTCTCACCAGGCGCAGGGAAAAGAAAGAGGGTGATGGATGAGCAGGAGTTGAGGATACCTCTGGAGTTGGGGTAGGTCGAGTGGACACGTGATTTGATAGGCTCTCTCTAGCAATGGCAAAGCCTCTGGCATTCGGTCACTCACAGTTTCCTTCCGTCCGTGTGTTTCCCAGCTGGCAGAGAGAAACGCGGATCAAGAGCGCGTCCGGGAAGATGCAAGGCGACGTGGCGTACTACGCTCCATGCGGGAAGAAGTTGAGGCAGTACCCAGATGTGGTGAAGGTAAAGAGTAAACCCTACCCCTCAGACTAGCCTTACGCTAGCAACTAGCCTCACCCTCACGCTAGTGCTCACTTAGCATCAACGCTAACCCCTGTGACCTTAACATGAGAAGAGCTGGAAACCTTTTAGCGCATTTCCCCAATCCCTTCCTCTGCCTACTAAAAGCTGACCTGTCGTTAGAGCATTCTGATTCTCACTGTGCTTTTGCTCAATTTCCCCCCTAATTCTTTTGATGCTTAGTAGTTGAAACACTTTTACATACTTTCACATTGGATATCCCTTGTCTCACCAAACGTCATTATTTTCTCTTCTGTAGTATCTATCCAGAAATGGAATAAGTGGCATCACACGCGATAATTTTAGCTTCAGTGCAAAGATAATGGTTGGTGACTTCTATGAAGCCAGAGAAGGACCCCAGGTGACCTCTTTCATCTATCTATTGCCCGTTAAAATGTGTTTATTTCCTCTTTTCATGTACAGTAGAAACTGTATAGTGACTTAAGCAGTTCAGGGGACATTGATAGAAATCAGCTATAGACTCCAGTAGTCCTACCGCCTAGCCCCCTTTGTCTTGGGAGTCATTTAATAATCCGTTGACATTACTTCCACAGGTGACCAGTCATATACTGTACAGTAGGATAGTATAACTAGCTGAATGGGGAATGGAATGCATTGTAGTGGTGTTCATATCACAGGTAGAAATTGGGCCATTTTCCGGTTCTTAGCTTTGTAGTCCAGTAATAACACTATGCATTGCATATTTTGATCTGCCCTCTTTTCTGTCAGGAGTGATCGATCTAAAGAGTCAAACCTAGAGTAACAGTAGAGTAATCAAAGCAACTGAAGTATGTTAAAGCCGTTTATTTACCCACACGACACTAACTGCCCCTCTACCCTGTTGTTTCGCGCCTGTCCCACCCTCAGGGTCTGCAGTGGAGCCTGCTGAAGGACGAGGACGTCATCCCTCATATCCTGGCCATGGAGGGCCGGCGGGGACGGCCCCCCAACTCAGAGCGCCAGCGCGGGGCCGAGGGGGGAAAGGGCTCCCGGAGAAGGAAGGGCCGGCCGCCCAACGTGGGAGAGGGTCTGGCGTTGGGGGCCGAGGTGCCTAGCCCCAGCGAGGCCAAACTCTTACGCAAACTGGAGGCCCAAGGTGAGGAGAAGAGAAAAAAAATGAAAAGATCTGTGAATGCTACCTACCAAACATGTTTGGTCACACAGTAACGTTCCATCACCTCTCTCTGCAGAGATAGCCAGGCAGGCGGCCCAGATGAAGATGATGAGGAAGCTAGAGAAGCAGGCCATGGCCAGAGCAGCCAAAGAGGCCAGGAAGCAACAAGGTACACTACACTACATCTAAGTGTATACACTATTCCCCACTGTCCTCTTGTAGAGATGTGCAGTAGCACTGCTGCAAACCATTTCTTAACACCTAAGCCCCTAAAGTCTCTCTTTCAGCCATCATGGCGGCCGAGGAAAGGAGGAAGCAGAAGGAGCAAATGAAGCTCATCAAACAGCAGGTAGGGCATTCTTTACGTGACACCACTTCCTGTCAAACCGTCCCGTCTGAGGTATCCTTGTTTTACCAGTGCACCACCGTTTGGTTTGCATAGTGTATCGATCCACCTACCTCTGTGTTTCTCCAGGAGAAGATCAAGCGTATTCAGCAGATCAGGTTGGAGAAGGAGATGAGGGCACAGCAGATCCTGGAGGTACTACGGTCAACTGACCCAATACCGAACATATCCTCTGAATTAGCAGAACGTCACTCCTCAAACTGCATCCCAGAGCCTACTCTGTCCATGGGGTTTTAAGCTTACCCAAGCCCATTACTGAATAATACCACAGTGTTGGAAGGAGTAAAGCATCATTCCACATGGAACTAATGCTAAATTGGTCTTGGTTGACGGCTGTTGAATATTAAAATCGCTGTCTCCGCTAGCTGTCTCAGAGTTAGACCATATTTAAATTAGACAGAAATATTTGTATTTTATTTTATCAGACAACAGCAACAGTTTAGCATAAGTGGGTGGCGAAAACCATTTTTTCCCCCTCCCTTGCACACACAATTACACTGTAGGAGCTCCAAAGTATTTTAGCAGGACTAAATCAAATTTGAGTTGACACGGTTGGCAAGCCACTCTTAACGGGATTTTTTTTGTTGCTGTTTGCAAATACATATTTAAATGATACTTGATTCCCTCTCTGTGTTCTACACATTTGACTGGCACGTGAGGCATACGTTTCATGCGGTGCGAAACTGCGAGGTGGCATGTGTCCGTCAGTCTGTCTGTCCAGATGTCTGGCAGTGAAATGACATTTGACCCGATTTGCATTCGCAGGCTAAACGGAGAAAGAAAGAAGAGGTTGCGAATGCCAAAATTATGGAAGCAGAGAAACGAATAAAGGTGAGAGTTTGTGTTACACACAGCATCTCAATGTAAACCAAAATGTCAAAGCTTTTTCCAGATGAGATGTGTCTGACAATGAGATTAGGCATGAGCTGTAGCTCCTCTGTAAAATGGTCTGAAATCCCATCAGCCCTAGTGATTTTCATGATGGCTGCTGCATGAAAGTGTATTGATTTTCTTCCCTCATCTTTTCTGTCTTCCCCTGAAGGAGAAAGAAATGCGAAGACAGCATGCAGTCATTTTGAAGCACCAGGTACGCAGCGCTTTTCAGCAGCAAACCTTTTCTCTTCTGACATGATTGAAATTATACTAAAAACCATATACACTTCAGCTAGATCAGTGTTTACAGGGTGTGTGTGTGTGTGTGTGTGTGTGTGTGTGTGTGTGTGTGTGTGTGTGTGTGTGTGTGTGTGTGTGTGTGTGTGTGTGTGTGTGTTTCAAGGTTGTGTGTAACTAGGTATTTTATTAAACTCTTTACTGTTTCTCTTTGGTCAGTTTCCATTCTATTGGGTTATTTCTGAACTTTGGGTATTTTTCTGCTAAACAATCTGTTTTTTTTTGCTGTCATTTCTGTTCCATAATACTTTGCCAACTCTCTCTGCCAGGAGTTGGAGAGGCATAGACTAGATATGGTATGGGTATGTTTATTTTTGTACATCTAACACCGCATCGTGTTTCCTGGTTGTGATATGGTTGTCATAGCAATGCATTAAGTGTAGCACTGGCTGCAGTCATACTACATTATTCTGCATGGCTTTTCAGCAAAACAAACAAACACACACACACACACACACACACACACACACACAAACAAAAACAACAACAGTGTGTCGCCTCCATCTGCTATGAGACACCTGACCTCGCTCCGCCTACAGTGGTTTGGTACCTCCCCCCGTACTCCCCAGAATGCATTGCAAAAGGCGGCCAAGCCCTGCCATGCTCACTCTTACTGTCTGAAAGTACACTCCTCTCGATGAGTCATCCATCACATCCATCGTCTTGCTGTTGTTTTTGAGTGGCTGTGAGTGCTTGAGTTTTCCAGTTCCAGACATTGAGCTTGTGTCCGTCTCCGTCCACAAAGAGCTGCCCTTTAACCTGTTACGTCCCATTGAGTCTCTGAGGTTGCGTCTGAAATGGCATAGTGCACTACCTCATAGTGCACTACTTTGGTCAAAAATAGTGCACTACATAGGGAAGAGGGTGCCATTTGGAATGTAGCCTGAGTCGTTCTGCTGCTCTGTTCTTTATCTGTACCTGCCTGTTTTCTCCAGCAGCCTCACTGGCTGTCTGTCTATTGCTGTACCTGCCTGTTTTCTCCAGCAGCCTGACTGGCTGTCTGTCTATTGCTGTACCTACCTGTTTTCTCCAGCAGCCTGACTGGCTGGCTGGCTATTGCTTGTTGAGCGCGTCTGTTGCACACGATTAGAGCCAGGAGTTTTTCCTAACAATATCAACCTGAGCAGGAGAAACTCCTGGCCCCTACATACTGTATTTATGCAGCTGACACCAGAGGATCTGTTTCATTGCCTTCTATCTGTTTATCACATCACTGAGTTCCCCATCCCTTCCAGACAGACGGTCACTGTCCTCGCTTTGCCTTGATCAAATCCTATTGGTTTACAATAAAACATTTGGAGACAATCTATCCTCAACCAGGCAAGTCTCCTTGTAAGACCCATAGGTTTAGGCTATTTTCAATCTGGAACGGCTATCAGCTAAACAGATGGATGATACACAGAGCAATGTTTGTTTTCATCCGACTGGCTTGTGGCTATGATGACTCCGTCATTTTGCGTTTGTTCCGTCAGCTTTTTACCTAGAGGCATCATAGCTTGACCCTAACTTCTCTTTTTTGACCCCGTCATCGCCATCTACCGCATTCTCCCTCTGATGCTTTCTGGTTGTCGTCATTCGTACCGTTGTCTTCTTAACCTCAGCTTCAACTGTACGTGTTGCCGTATGTGAAAACCTCGCCATGATGGAGGTGAATGGGAGTTTTCCTCCTTCTGTCCACCTCTCTGACTTCACCTGTGGAGGTTACACCTTCTCCGGTGTGTAACGTGTGTGTGTTTTCTCTGCTCTGCTAGGAGAGGGAGAGGAGACGGCAACACGGGATGCTCATGAAGGCGGTGGAGGCTCGCAAAAAAGCAGAGGTAGGTGACATACAACACACACACACACGTGCGTGCCAGAAGGTCCCACTCCTTCCTGAACCCATTCAAACCCTCTCTCCTCCCTCTCCTTTTAATTTCTTCAATACACTAACTGAGTCAAAAGAATGGCCCTCGAGCACTTTTTCTTTGAGTGTGCAGGCAGGGGCGCCGGGCTGAGTTCTAAAACTACTCAGCAGACTCGGCTTGACATTCTTGTCTGTTCTACCGCCACTGGCGTGAGCCCATTAACTCTCCCCTCCTCTCTCCTTCTCTGGGGCCCTCAGGAGCGCGAGCGCTTGCGGCAGGAAAAGAGGGATGAGAAACGCCTGAACAAGGAGCGGAAATTGGAGCTGAGAAGGCTGGAACTGGAGATTGCCAGGGAGCTGAAGAAGCCAAATGAAGACATGTGTCTGGCCGATCATAAGGTAATAAATGACCCATCTTGCCCATGATTCAGTCCTGCGTGATGTCTGAAGGGTGACATCATTAAAGGGACCTGGCTTTCCAAGTTGTAGGCGGCTGTTGCATTTAGTTACATTTCTTTTGCTTTATGTATATTTGAACTGACAAGTTAATATTGTCTAGGTTTGGGTTATGGGTGGTTAAGTGCATTGTATCATCGCAATGGTATCGGTTGTGTATCATATGTGAAACCTGAGTACTGGATACGGTTTGTGCTGTACACTGCCATCAAGTGGCTAAAGAGAGTAATGCATAAGGAGGGACGAGATAATATCCCCCACATGTTTACTAATGAAAACTTTTTTAAAAAGTTACCATTCAGAGCCATGTGATTCAGTCATTGACATTGCAATATGTTAGTCGCAGGGTGTCATGTGAGATCCTAAACATTCCTCCTTCTCTCCTTACCTTTCATTCCAGCCTCTTCCAGAGTTTTCCAGAATCCCTGGCCTGATCTTGCCGGGGGGTGCGGTGTCTGACTGCCTGATGCTGATGCAGTTCCTACGCGGTTTTGGGAAGGTGCTGGGCTTCGATGTGGGGGTGGACGTACCCACCCTGGGCATGCTGCAGGAGGGCCTGCTCAACGTGGGAGACAGCATGGGACACGTCCAGGACCTGCTGGTCAGACTGCTCTCCCTGGCCGTGTGTGACCCTGGACTGCCCCCTGGACACAAGGTGAGATACTGTACATGTACAGGAACATACCAAGCAGGCTCTCACATAGGTGCAATAAAAACCTACACACTTTGGTCCAATTTCCCAGACACAGGTTAAGCCTAGTCTTAGACTAAGAAACTAAGAAGCACTTTCTATGGAGAATCTCCACGGAACATGCTTTTTAGTCTAGGACTTAATCTGTGTCTGGGAAACCAGCCCATTGTCTATGAGTCAACACTCCCCTGGAAAGTATACCTGGAACCACTCTATCACAACCCCCAACCCCCCTTACAGACCAAGACCATGTTGTCTTTCCCTCTATCTTCAATGACTCACCCGTCCTGTCTCTCTCCTCTCCCCCCAGACCAAGACCATGCTGGGGGACCATCTGACCAACGTGGGCATCAACCGGGACAATGTGTCGGAGGTGCTGCAGATGTACATGGGGGCCTATTGCGGGCAGACTGACCTGGCTGAGCTGGCCCTCAGCCTGAAGACCAAGGCCTTCCAGGCTCACACCCCCGCCCAGAAGGCCTCCATACTAGGCTTCCTGGCCAATGAGCTGGCCTGCAGCAAGAGTGTCATCAGGTAGGAGTAAAGAACAGGAGACGCCAAACATTGAAATAGATAAGGCTGCAGCAAGAGCGCCGTCGTCAGGAGAGAAGAAAGAACAATTGAAACGAAACAATTAAAGGTCAGGTTCTATCTGCAGCAAAAGCGTTGACAGGTAGGAGGAGTGATGCTGACCTGCCAGCGTTGTACATCACACAGGCCTCATACCAGTGGAGCTACAAGGGAATAGATTATTGGGCGTAAGGAGATCAAACATGGAATCCAAATATGGATTCCATGTTTTTACTGGTTTTACTTATAGGATATGCAGACAACATTTCACAAGCATGAGATGGCATCCTTGTAGATCCTTGCATCGTCGTCCCTTCCGGTCTTATTAGGTGGAGCCAGTGTGAAAGGTTTAGTGTACAGGAGGCGTCCATACTGTTGTGAGCCTACTGCCTTTTAGCTCCTTACAAATAATGCCGTTTAGTTGACTTCACTCAGCTGCTAATGCTGTCGTGTTTTATTAATGCTGTGTAAGACTCTGGATAGATCAGCTAATCTGGAGTGGGATTCAATTTTGATATAGAGAGAAGCCAAATACATCAATTATTCACGAGAGAGAGAGAGAGAGAGAGAGAGAGAGAGAGAGAGAGAGAGAGAGAGAGAGAGAGAGAGAGAGAGAGAGAGAGAGAGAGAGAGAGAGAGAGAGAGAGAGAGAGAGAGAGAGAGAGAGAGAGAGAGAGAGAGAGAGAGAGAGAGAGAGAGAGAGAGAGAGAGAGAGAGAGAGAGAGAGAGAGAGAGAGAGAGAGAGAGAGAGAGAGAGAGAGAGAGAGAGAGAGAGAGAGAGAGAGAGAGAGAGAGAGAGAAAAAAATTGTACTGTTTGTGTTAACTAGAGGTAACTGCCGAAATAAAGGAAACACCAACATAAAGTGTCTTGCTAAGGTGTTGGGTCGCCACGAACCAGAACCGCTTCAATGCACCGTGGAATAGATTCTACATGGGTCTGGAACTCTATTAGTGGGATCTGACACCATTCTTCCACAACAAATTCCATAATTTGGTGTTTTGTTGATGGAGGTGGAAAACGCTGTCTCAGGCTGAAGAATATCCCAGAAGTGTTCAATTGAGTTGAGACTGGTGATTGAATCAGCCATGGCATATGGTTTACATCGTTTTCATGCTCATCAAACCATTCAGTGACCACTTGTGCCCTGTGGATGGGGACATTGTCATCCTATGGGGACATAGCCATGGTAGCCAAAATAATGGCCAGCATTTTCATACATAAATCCTAAACATGATAGGATGTTAATTGCTTAATTAACTCCGGAACCAGACCTGTGTGGAAGCACCTGCTTTCAATATACTTTGCATCCCTCATTTACTCACTGTTTCCATAGTTACCTGTACGTGTGAACTGACATACTGTATCTTTCTCTGTTTCTACAGCGAGATTGACAAGAACCTTGATCACATGACCAACATGAGGAAGGACAAGTGGCTGATCGAGGGCAAACTCAAAAAGTAAGTGTTGTGTGTGTTGACGGGTGTGTGTGTGCATCTGAATGCTCATCTGTGTGTTTCTCTCTCTCCAGGTTGAGGACCATCCATGCCAAACGGACCGGGAAAAGAGATGCCAGCATGGGAGGGGAGGAGGCCCAGCCCCTGGGTACGCCCTCCTCTGGCTTCAAACGCAAGAGAAAGGCCGGAGCAGAAAGCGACGACGACGAGGATGAAGACGAAGACAGCGATGACCTGGCCGATGAAGATGACGAGGAAGAGGAGGAGGAGATGAAGAAGGCGAAGAAAGTGGAAACGTGTGACGAGGACGATGGGGACCAATCAACTAGTGTGGAGGAGCTGGAGAAACAGATAGAGAAGCTAGCCAAGGTAAGTCCTTCCTTCCGGGGATCTGACAGTTCCATCTCCATGGAAGAACAATACTAAATAGTTAGATATTATTGATTCATTGATTTAGTTATAACTCAGGTCATGGCGTTGTTGCTTGGTTTCACAGCAACAGCACCAGGTGAGGAGGAAGCTGTTTGAGGCATCCCACTCCCTGCGCTCCATGATGTACGGCCAGGACCGGTACCGCCGGCGCTACTGGGTTCTGCCCCACTGCGGAGGGGTCTTCATCGAGGCCATGGAGAGTGGAGAAGCTGCGGGGGAGCTGGAGAAAGAGAGGGAGAGGAGGAGGGCGGCAGCAGGGGACGTGCACATCAAGGAGGAGCCTCAGGAGGAGGAGGTGCAGAAGAAGAATCCTGGGGGCGTCGGCGGGGAGGAGAGGAGCGTCTACACCTCCGTGCGGTCAGAGGAGGGGAAGGAGGAGAAGAAAGGTTCTCCCAATCTTTTCCTCTTGCATCCGGCCTCTCTCTCCAAACTGACCACGCTGCTCGACGTCGCTAAGGACGTTGCCAAGGAAATCCGCGAAGCCAAGGCAGACCTCCGCCCCAAATACAGCCCAACACCACCGTCTGTCACCACGACAACAAAAACAACACCACCATCCGATAAACCTACAAGCCCCTGTGTGTCGACGGCGCCCAACCTGCCGTGCGAGGAGGCCAAACCCGGCTACCCCACCTCCACCTCGTCCCCCTCCTCGTTCTCCTCCCTCCTAAGCCCCCCACCCCAGCTTTTCAGCCCTATAAAGACCTCCACCCTAGCCCCTAACCCTCCACAGCTCCAGTACCTCCCCAGAGACCAGCTCCTCAGGGTCCTGACAGAGAGGAGCGGTCACTGGTTCAGCCTACTCCCCCGCTCCCCCTGTGACGACTCCTCCCTCACCACCTCTCCCTCCCCTGGGCCCGGCCCTCTCCAGTCCTCCCCGCTGCCTTCCTCCAGCCTCACCCGGCCCAGGTCTCCCCCGGCTTCCCCCGCCCTGCCTCTCACCCCCTCGGCAGCGTCGGCCTCAGCCAGCCCCCACCACCCAGCTGGCTTCATCAACTACCCTCTGTCAGCCCTGCAGGTCAGTACTATGCCAGGACAGACCCCTTGTCCTAATGATTTATACTGGTAGTAGAAACTCATCATGGAAGATCCTATGAATAAATGTAACATCAGAAAAATGGAGGTTCTGCTTGAAGCTACAGGCCTAAGTGTATTGATACACATTAGTTTTTCTGATCATGATATTGAAGTGTCTGTATCTCCCCCCTCTAGGTTAAGGCTGGAGGGTCGTTGCTGAGTCTCTCAGCGTTCTGCGGTGGCTGGCCCAGTGGAATGCTGAGCCCCAGCCAGCTGCCCTTCTGCAGCAGCCCCCTGCCAGGCCACTCAGGCCTCAGCTCCGTGGAGGGCAGTGCCAATGCGCCGCCCAGCGTCTCCAGCAAGAGCGAGTCGCCCGTTCCTCCTTGCGAGAAGCTCTCGTCCACAGTGCCCTCTCCCGCCATGATGGAGGTGCCCAAGCACTCGGACCACCCCACACCACGGCCCATCCCCGAGGGTGAGCGTGTGTGCGTGTGTGTGTGCGTGTGTGTGTGCGTGTGTGCGTGTTTGTGTGTCATGAGTCATCTATTTATTCAGTTTATTCTATTTATTCAACCTTTTATTAATTCACGAGTCATGAGAATGAATAATTTGTTTTGAATTTGTTTTGTTCTACTGGGTGGAAGAAAGGAATCTCTTGAGGCGCGAGAACAGCACTGGAGTGTGTTCTGTATCAGAATACTATAGATCTATTTCAAGGGGGCATTATATTGTCTTAAGTAATTTTTCTGAAACATTTCCATATGTTTATTTATTTATATGTGTGTGTGTGTGTGCGCAGAGATGCTGTCAGGCTGGTGGCGGGTGTCAGACATTGAGGAGCTGCGCTCCCTGGTGGGGTCCCTCCACAGCCGGGGAACCAGAGAGAAGGGCCTGCACCGACAGATGCACAAATACATGGAGCTCATCCCACAGGTCTGCACCAAGCACCGAGACGGTGAGTACTGTGTGTCTGACAGTCACTCAAGTCAGTTGGTTGGCTGGTAGGTCCCTCACCCAATCTTTAGCAATCTGCATAGCCTTTACAGAGTAGATTTAGCCAACAGATCCCAATTGATATGAATGAATAAAGTAGCTTTGATTTTGTGTCTGTGAAACTGAGCAGCACTCCGACTGGCAGGCCCCGACTTTCACAAAGACTTTTGTGTTGGAGTCTGATTGAGCACTGTGTTATGACAGCTCTGAGTAGTTATACCCCTACTGAGCACACTCCAAGCCCCTGCGCTTCACAATGAATTGACATTTGGTACATGACGCATGACTGACTGCTCAATATGAGTCTGACATCAAAGCCAGATTAGTTAACGTTCGTGTGGTTTCTGATTGAACAGCTCTTTGTGTCTGGATATTGAATTCTTTGTGTGTGTGTGTGTGTGTGTGTGTGTGTGTGTGTGTGTGTGTGTGTGTGTGTGTGTGTGTGTGTGTGTGTGTGTGTGTGTGTGTGTGTGTGTGTGTGTGTGTGTGTGTGGTTTTGTTGTTGCGTTAGAGAGGGAGTAGCGAGCGACAAAAAGCAAGTCTGTGTGTGTGGGTGTTGGGTCTGGTGTGCAAATAATATGCACACACACACACACAATATGCAATAATACACACGTCTATGGAATATATGACTGGTCTCTAATGCCGTCCTGTCTCCCCAATGTGCAGCGGCCATGATAGAGCTGTGTGAGCTGGAGGAGAGCCAGGTGAGTGTGGAGTCAGTGCGTGGGTGGTGTGTGGAGGAGCAGGCCATGGAGATGGACATCGCTGTGCTGCAGCAGGTGGAGGAGCTGGAGAGGAAGGTCACCACCGCCAGCCTGCAGGTCAAGGTAAACAACAACAACAACGACATCATTAAATGTGTAGCTTTCTTTTATTATAGCTCTCATCCCTATCCATTGGAGAAAATATAGGCCTCTGTTCGAAAGTAATGAATAGTAGCGGTGGTCACTCGCTAACCTTTTCAAGTCTGTTAACCAAGATCTAGTGAATAGGTTGTTGTTTAAGTTTGAACCTAAAGACTACATTTACCTACCATTCCCTGCGCAGGGCTGGATGTACCCCGAGCCCCAATCAGAGAGGGAGGACCTGGTCTACCACGAGCACAAGCCCCTCCCCAAACACCAACCAGCGGCGGGCGGCGCTGGCGACAAAGACCAACCGGAGGACAAGGCGGACCACAAGGCGGGCGGCGTGGTGCGTCACGCGGACAACCCTCTGGACATAGCGGTGACGCGGCTGGCGGACCTGGAGAGGAACATCGAGAGAAGGTACCTGAGGAGCCCCTTAGGTACCACCATTCAGATCAGGCTGGATAATGTGGGGGCTGTCGGTACCGTCACTGTCCCCGCTCCCTCCAGTAGTGCTGACAGGGAAGGGTAGGTCATCCACTCAGCATTCAACACTTCTGTGTGCTTTTTTGTTTCATTTTTCAAAAAGACATCTACCTATGCTGTCCTTTTTTTGGGGTGGGGTTTTGCATCTTTTATTGTGTATTTTCATGGTTGTCTTCTGGTTTGGGGTTGACTCACAGTGTGGTGAATGTTTTTTTCCTGCTGAGTTTTTCTGGCTGTCTGCATGGTGTTCTGCGTCAGTAATCACGGCATCCACCTCGTCCCGTCTACCATTCTTTTTCCTCCTCTCCCGGCATCTGCATGGGCGTCACTCCTGCATGGCAGTGTGTGTACCTGTACCCATATATCCCTGCTGCCTGCCCCCCTCACTCACTCACTCACTCTCAAACCGGTGTCTGTCTGCACAGCTGCAGCTTCAGCGAGTTGTGGTGACAGTGGGCGTGTGTCTGTGTATGGGCGTGTGTCTGTGTATGGGC
Organism: Oncorhynchus keta; assembly: GCF_023373465.1. Taxonomy (NCBI): domain Eukaryota; kingdom Metazoa; phylum Chordata; class Actinopteri; order Salmoniformes; family Salmonidae; genus Oncorhynchus; species Oncorhynchus keta. The sequence goes on from NC_068450.1 coordinate 55,095,668, forward strand.
GTGAGTCTGTGTATGGGCAAGTGTCTGTGTATGGGCGTGTGTCTGTGTATGGGCATGTGTCTGTGTATGGGCGTGTATGGGCGTGTGTCTGTGTATGGGCGTGTGTCTGTGTATGGGCAAGTGTCTGTGTATGGGCGTGTGTCTGTGTATGGGCGTGTGTCTGTGTATGGGCGTGTGTCTGTGTATGGGCGTGTGTCTGTGTATGGGCAAGTGTCTGTGTATGGGCGTGTGTCTGTGTATGGGCGTGTGTCTGTGTATGGGCGTGTGTCTGTGTATGGGCGTGTGTCTGTGTATGGGCGTGTGTCTGTGTATGGGCGTGTGTCTGTGTATGGGCGTGTGTCTGTGTATGGGCAAGTGTCTGTGTATGGGCGTGTGTCTGTGTATGGGCGTGTGTCTGTGTATGGGCGTGTGTCTGTGTATGGGCGTGTGTCTGTGTATGGGCGTGTGTCTGTGTATGGGCAAGTGTCTGTGTATGGGCGTGTGTCTGTGTATGGGCGTGTGTCTGTGTATGGGCGTGTGTCTGTGTATGGGCAAGTGTCTGTGTATGGGCGTGTGTTTGTGTATGGGCGTGTGTCTGTGTATGGGCGTGTGTCTGTGTATGGGCAAGTGTCTGTGTATGGGCGTGTGTCTGTGTATGGGCGTGTGTCTGTGTATGGGAAAGTGTCTGTGTATGGGCGTGTGTCTGTGTATGGGCGTGTGTCTGTGTATGGGCGTGTGTCTGTGTATGGGCGTGTGTCTGTGTATGGGCGTGTGTCTGTGTATGGGCAAGTGTCTGTGTATGGGCGTGTGTCTGTGTATGGGCGTGTGTCTGTGTGTCTGTGTATGGGCAAGTGTCTGTGTATGGGCGTGTGTCTGTGTATGGGCGTGTGTCTGTGTATGGGCGTGTGTCTGTGTATGGGCGTGTGTCTGTGTATGGGCGTGTGTCTGTGTATGGGCGTGTGTCTGTGTATGGGCGTGTGTCTGTGTATGGGCGTGTGTCTGTGTATGGGCGTGTGTCTGTGTATGGGCGTGTGTCTGTGTATGGGCGTGTGTCTGTGTATGGGCGTGTGTCTGTGTATGGGCAAGTGTCTGTGTATGGGCAAGTGTCTGTGTATGGGCAAGTGTCTGTGTATGGGCGTGTGTCTGTGTATGGGCGTGTGTCTGTGTATGGGCGTGTGTCTGTGTATGGGCAAGTGTCTGTGTATGGGCGTGTGTCTGTGTATGGGCGTGTGTCTGTGTATGGGCGTGTGTCTGTGTTGGAAAGCGAATGATTGAGTGTTTATACCTGCCTGCATGAGTCCGCGTCCGACTTTCCGTATTCCCGTTTGTATGCGTCCATCCCTCTGACATCTGCGTTGCCTTCCACAGGGGCGAGGAGGAGGTGGCCCATGGGATGAAGGTGTGGAGGAAGGCCCTGGGCGACGTCCGCAGTGCCGCCCAGCTGGCCATGTGTCTCCAGCAGCTCCAGAAGTCCATCGCCTGGGAGAGGTCCATCATGAAAGTGGTGAGTAAAACCTCAACGACTGTAGCTGGCTGGCACGGAATTTCAATATGCTAGTGAAGTGAACACTGTGTGTCATTGGAGAGCATTTGAATCCCAAGACCATTTCAAGTCCCGTAGGGAGTGGATTCCAATGTAAATCTTGGTAAATGTTGGTTCGAAAATCCACCCCTTGGTTTTGAGGTGACACTGCGTTGTCTGCTTTCAGTACTGTCAGATCTGCAGGAAGGGTGACAACGAGGACCTGCTCCTGCTGTGTGACGGTTGTGACAAAGGGTGCCACACGTACTGTCACAAACCCAAGATCACCACCATCCCCGAGGGGGACTGGTACTGCCCCGCCTGCATATCCAAGGTGACCCAAACTGTCCAGGCCACTGTTCAACATTTACATATCGTACTTTACTATAGAAGTATGTCGGCCACGCGTATCAGACATGTACCTCTACATTATGTACCTGTCATTTTCATATCATATATTATTTTTCAAAGTATGTATTTCAACAACACTGTGTACACAATATGCCAAGTGCCATTGCTATGTAAGTACAACTGCATGAATCCTCCCCTCAGGCGAGCGGCCCGTCTCCCAAGAACAAGAAGCCGCCGAGCAAACCGGTGGCGGGTGGAGGCGGGAAGAAACCCACCGCTGCCGAGGCCAAGCGGAACGGGAAGCAGGCCGGCAACAGTAACGGTAACGTGGAGGTGTCAGAGGAGGACTCTGCGAGCGCCAGCGGCACCCCGAAGAAAGGAGGAGGAGCGAAAGAGCCCCCCAGCAGGAAGAGGAAAGGAGAGGAGAGCCCCGCCCCGTCCCAGGCCCCGCCCACACCCCAGTCACCCAGTCTGGAGAGCCCTGTGGTGTGTGTGAAGAGAGCCAAGACAGCCAGAGACAACAACAGAGACCTTGGTTTGTGCAGGTACTGTACTCCTGTACTACACCATAAATCTTTGACTCATTTTCTCAGCACAAGTGTCAGCACTTGAAATCAGCGAGCTGCTGACGGAAATGCAGATGCGGGTTGTAAATGTATTTGCCGGGGGCATTGCAATGTACTGTAAACACTTGCACGAACATATTCCCTTCGTGACGTGTGTGTGTGTGTTATCTTCTGCAGGGTGCTCCTGGCTGAGTTGGAGCGTCACCAGGATGCCTGGCCCTTCCTCAACCCCGTCAACACCAAGGGGATCCCTGGCTACAGGAAGGTCATCAAGAAGCCCATGGACTTCGCCACCATCAGAGAGAAGCTCGTCAGCAGCCAGTGAGTTCACTATTAATATGACACTGTTACTATCCACTCCCTAGTAGTCATACTATGACTAACCTCGGATCTCGTCACGTAACCAGGAAAAGATAACACAACAATCGAGTGTTTTACTCATTTACTCGAAATGATCTGTTCCTTTCGTTTCAGGTATCAGAATCTGGAGACTTTCATTATTGACGTCAACCTGGTTTTTGATAACTGTGAAAAGTTTAATGAAGACAATTCAGACATCGGGCGAGCGGGACACAACATGAGGAAGTTCTTTGATAAGAGATGGACAGAGCTTCTCAATGAAATTAACTAATCCATTAATTTGGGTGTTGTTTTACCAATCATCATCACTGTCTCGAACCAGACCTCCAGTAACATTATTTGACATTTCATAGCGGAGGCACCACGTTTTTGGGAACGAAAAGATGATGATGCTGGTCCGTCTGTACTTTGGGACGAACCCGGGGCAGTTAAAGTGAAATGTCAACAGACAGACTTGTAACGCTGGTGTTGCTACAGTACAACAGGGATCCAAACACCCAAAGAGTCCCACACAATTTCAACCGGGTGTCTTAGTGCAATACCATTTCCTGTTCAAGATCATTGCACTGAATCCTCATCCTGCTCAACCACCCAAGATGCATCTGCGGTAGAATACTTTCCACTACTTGTAAATAGACGTTTTATTTTTATTTAATCGTATTATAGTGAATGTATTTAATTTTTTAATAATTATTTATGAATCAATAAATAAAAATAAAAAAAGGTCCACATCATTTTCTATGAAAAGGAAGAATCAGCTCAACTGCTTTGAATCGAAAGGAATGTCTGTCTTTGTGTTTAACTTTTTTTTTTTTTTTTTTTTTCTCCCCAAATATGAAACAAAGCCAAGAAAAAGAATGACTGTTTACACTGTTCTATGCTTTTGGGCATCAGAGGACTGTAATCATTACGTTAAAACTGTATAACTGCATTTAATTACAAAAATTGCAGAAAAACAGTCAGACAATGGTGATACATGTGTATATACTGTTTATTAATGTCAATATTCAAGTCTTGTTTGGAACGAATTGTTTAAAATATCAGATATTGTTTATGCCTTAGAATGATTGTAGCATTCTATTCTATTTTAGTGAAAGTGATAAAAAAAAACATTATAAATATTGTTTGTACAATATATACATATCCTCTGCAAACACTGTGGTATCCTTAATCTTGGTAGTGCCTACCCTTCCAATAGGGGTGTAGGGGATATAATTTTTTGGTTTTGCCATTTTTATGATGACATTATTTTTTATATATAATTTCAATCCAACATGGCCTCCAAAGTCTGACAGTGACACAGTAATATTTCCTCTCCATACAGAAAGAGAAAAACAAACAAACAACATTAAAGTATTTTTTTTGTCTTCCCCCCCATGAAACATTTCCCCACATCTGCCTTGCCACAGTACAGAGGACGTAAGGCCATTTGTAACCACTGTGTTTGAATCTTGCTGTGTGTCGTGGCCTAATGGAGGCAGCTAGAGTTTTTTGTACCCAAGTCAGAGTACTTGAAGTTACTTTATTTAAGATATTGTGGAAAAATAACATCATTCTTTTTGTAGGAGCTTTATTTTTCACTAGTGTGTGGCACGGACCTATTAAAGGATGTTTTTCAACCTAGTTTCACTCTGGGTGTGTTATTTCCCCTATTCTACCGACCCTGTGTCATGAGTCATGCCATTTTAATTTGGATGATGTGAGTGGGGAGGAGAATACCTTTTTTAGTTTTGAAATGCTTTTGGGTAGAACATGAATGTAGTACCCATTCCATATTTTGGCCCCTATAATCACCTACTTCTACTAGCCCTTTTGTTCACACAAATATACAATTGTTTGATACATCTAGCCTAATGAACAATAGGGTTTAGATTAGAATCTAGACTTTGGAGTTGGAGTCGTTTTAGATCTGTCAAATACTGAAAGAGTAGCCTACAAGGAGAACTTGAGAAGAGTTAGAGGCTGCCAGAGAAAGTGGGAGATGGAGCCTATCGTCCGAGTCCACTGCAGTTTGTTCTCTTCGTTGTTGTTTTTTGCTGTCATTGTGAATGGGTTTAAGGCTGTATGGACATGATTGATGGATGGTCCTCCCCCAGATTAAAAAATAATAATTGATAACGCATTTCCTGCATTTTAAAGGCCCAATGCAGTCGTTTTTATCTCAATATCAAATCAGTTCTGGGGAACAATTAAGTACTTTACTGTAATAGCTTTCCATGAAAAGTTTTTAAGCAATCAATGGAAGTGACGGGCATGTGAACATCAAACCAAATATGGAGTTGATTTCAGGTTATTTTGGTCACAGGGATCACATGGCCCTATCCCTTCCACAGTGATCATATGTCCCTATCCCTTCCATTGATTTTTTAGCTAGTGATGGCTAAAGTTAGCTAAGTTTGTAGTGGCTGTTTAAAGAAAAAAAAGAATTTGTCCTGGCCCATAGACTACTTGCAGGGTGAGGAACCATGTAACATCAAGTTAAAAAATCATGAACTACTCCTTTAAGTAAGTAAACCTTGGACAAGTAAGCCTTTGTATTAGGCAACTTAATGTACAAGTACACCCCCTGGACGGATGCTAATATGTAGCAGGGCCTTACCCCCAATCCACCTATTTAATGCTGAGTGCCAGGTAAAGAGGCATCAGGTCCCAATTTTAGAGTCTTTGTTTGGACTTGAGCAGGGATCGAACCAACCTTCCAATCTCAGGGTGGACACTAACAAAAATAACAAATAGATTTGATTCAATCTATCCATTTGTATAATTGAAAAATGTTTATGGCCAAAAGGACATCCTTTGATAGACAATAACTTTCGTATTTTCATGAGTGTTTGAGTTTAGGTCACAGGAGGTTGGTGGTACCTTAATTGGGGAGGATGGACTCGTGGTAATGGATGGAGCAGAATAAGTGGAATGGTATCAAACACATGGTTTCCATGTGCTTGATGCCATTCCATTTGCTCCGTCCTCCCCTCAGCAGCCTCCAGTGGTTTAGGTCCATAACTGTCCTCTATCTGCTTACACTGCTTTCAAGGTAAGGCAACGTGTTTCTTTCTGCGTTTCTCAAACTTTTTGTGCCAGGGACATGGCCTTCTCCCTCCGGGGAGCGCTTGGGTAAAACATGATTGACAACCATCTTTTATTCAAAATACCTATTTTTGTATGTGTTTTCTCTATAACTAGGCCTTCAAGGCCTATATTAACACATATAATTGTTTTAAGATAGTAATAACATGACCATCAAGCTATTCAATTCTCTACTGGACACCTGGGGGTATCAGATCAAAAAGTAATGTGTAGAAATTATTTGATGAAACTTTTGAATTTGGCCTTACTGGCATCACCTCAATAAGTGCATTTAATAATATACAAAGCTATGTCATCAGGTAGCTCAAATGTCAGTATGAAGGATTAATACAAGAGAATATGTTCTCAGTCAATTTACCTGGTAAAATAAGGGTAAATAACTAAATGTATGGTTTGTAGTGACTAACGTAACCACTAACGTTCTATGAACAAAGCGATGCATTCATTTTTTTTTTTTTGGGGGGGGGGGCAAAATAGCCCTCTTGAATATTGGAGGGGACGTGTCCCTGTCACTTATATGCCGACGATGCCTATGTTTAATGTTTAATGAAAATAGCAACATTTATCATCGATAAAGAGGTCTGTTTGGAACCTCTCTGTACCGGCTCTGTGGCAAACTGGGGTCTCAATGCTTCACATACAGTTGAAGTCGGAAGTTTACATACACCTTAGCCAATTACAGCTAAACTTAGTTTTTCCCAATTCCTGACATTTAATCCTAGTAAAAATTCCCTGTTTTAGGTCAATTAGGATCATCACTTTATTTTAGGAATGTGAAATGTCAGAATAATAGAAGAAAGAATTATTTATTTCAGCGTTTATTTCTTTCATCACATTCCCAGTGGGTCAGAAGTTTACATAGCCTCAATTAGTATTTGATAACATTTCCTTTAAATTGTTTAATTGGGTCAAACATTTCAGGTAGCCTTCAACAAGCTTCCCACAATAGGTTGGGTGAATTATGGCCCATTCCTCCTGATAGAGCTGGTGTAACTGAGTCAGGTTTGCAGGCCTCCTTGCTCGCACATGCTTTTTCAGTTTTGCCCACAAATTTTCTATAGGATGAGGTCAGGGCTTTCTTAAGGCCACTCCTCCAATACCTTGACTTTGTTGTCCTTAAGCCATTTTGCCACAACTTTGGAAGTATACTTGGGGTCATTGTCCATTTGGAAGACCCATTTGCGACCAAGCTTTAACTTTAACTGATGTCTTGAGATGTTGCTTCAATATATCCACATAATCTTCCTCCTCATGATGTCATCTATTTTGTGAAGTGCACCAGTCCTTCCTGCAGCAAAGCACCCCCACAACATGATGCTACCACCACTGTGCTTCACGGTTTGCATGGTGTTCTTGGGCTTGCAAGCCTCCCCCTTTTTTCTCCAAACATTATGGTCATTATGGCCAAACAGTTCTATTTTTGTTTCATCAGACCAGAAGACATTTCTTCAAAAAGTACAATCTTTGTCACCATGTGCAGTTGCAAACTGTAGTCTGCCTTTTTTATGGCGGTTTTGGAGCAGTGGCTTCTTCCTTGCTTAGCGGCCTTTCAGGTTATGTCGATACAGGACTCGTTTTACTGTGGTTAGAGATACTTTTGTACCCGTTTCCTCCAGCATCTTCACAAGGTCCTTTGCTGTTGTTCTAGGATTGATTTGCACTTTTCGCACCAAAGTACGTTCATCTCCAGGTAGACAGAACGCATCTCCTTCCTGAGTGGCATGATGGCTGCGTGGTCCCATGGTGTTTATACTTGCTTTTACTTGTTTATACTTGTGTACTATTGTTTGTACAGATGAACGTGGTACCTTCAGGCGGTTGAAAATTGCTCCCAAGATGAACCAGACTTGTGGAGGTCTGCAATTTTTTCTTGGCTGATATCTTTTGATTTTCCCATGATGTCAAGCAAAGAGGCACTGAGTTTGAAGGTTGGCCTTGAAATACTTCACAGGTACACCTACAATTGACTCAAATGATGTCAATTAGCCTCTCAGAAGCTTCTAAAGACAAATCAAATCAAATGTATTCATACAGCCCTTCGTACATCAGCTGATATCTCAAAGTGCTGTACAGAAACCCAGCCTAAAACCCCAAACAGCAAGCAATGCAGGTGTAAAAGCATGGTGGCTAGGAAAAACTCCCTAGAAAGGCCAAAACCTAGGAAGAAACCTAGAGAGGAACCAGGCTATGTGGGGTGGCCAGTCCTCTTCTGGCTGTGCCGGGTGGAGATTATAACAGAACATGGCCAAGATGTTCAAATGTTCATAAATGACCAGCATGGTCAAATAATAATATTCACAGGCAGAACAGTTGAAACTGGAGCAGCAGCACGGCCAGGTGGACTGGGGACAGCAAGGAGTCATCATGTCAGGTAGTCCTGAGGCATGGTCCTAGGGCTCAGGTCCTCCGAGAGAGAGAAAGAAAGAGAAAATTAGAGAGAGCATACTTAAATTCACACAGGACACCTGATAGGACAGGAGAAGTACTCCAGATATAACAAACTGACTCTAGCCCCCGACACATAAACTACTGCAGCATAAATACTGGAGGCTGAGACAGGAGGGGTCAGGAGAGCCATGCCATGCAATCATTTTCTGCAATTTTCCAAGCTGTTCAAATGCAGTCAACTTAGTGTATGTAAACTTCTGACCCACTGTAATTGTGATACAGTGAATTATAAGTTAAATTAGCTCTGTAAACAATTGTTGGAAAAATTACGTGTCATGCACAAAGCTGGTGTCCTAACCCGACTTTCCAAAACTGTAGTTTGTTAACAAGAAAAAGTTGGAGTGGTTGAAAAACGATTTTAATGACTCCAACCTAACTCCACCATTGGTTCGTTGGACAAAGCCTATGAGAAAATGTATTTTTGGATGGTTTTTAGATAGAAGATAGTTTGTTTTATTCTACGAGAAAAAAAAAAGTTAACATAACTTTTTGTATTTTTTTTTGGCATTCATGTAATCCAAAAAATAACAAATCACATAAGGTTTTGTGTTAACTCTTCATGTTAACCTCGTTGAACAAAATGTATAAGATCTCCTCCTAAACCTGTGACCTTATTTTCGGCGTTTATCCCAAAACCCTATTATTTCCCCATTAATTTCCCCCAATAGGAATGGCTGAACGAACTAATTTACGGTGTTTTGGACTGCAGGCTGGCAAGCTCCATGACTCATATTTCGAGAAAGGGACGTAGCTGCATCCCAATATGGCGACTGGAGAGTGGGTTTGTCGAAAGGAAAATAGTGGGCGTGTGGAAAGCGCTCTGCTTTAGGTTATACGGTTTTGATTGAGCTGTGTTTTTCTTCCGTTTCCTGAGTTGCAGCAAATCTGCACAATTAGCTGATTCCCCGTCTACACACCCACTCATTTGGACACACCCACTCGCCATATGGTGCGTTCAGGACAAATGGGAACTCGGAAAAAAACGAGGTCAAATCATGACGTCAGTGATCTTGAGGTCAGTTAGTCGAAGCTTTAGAGTTCTGAGTTGGATAACCGTTCAAAACGAATTATCCAATTTAAAAAGCTAGTTTTTTTTCGCGAGTTCCCAGTTGTCTTGAACGCACTGAAGTTTGAAGTTGAGATTTCCGCGCTCCTAGTTGTTTGAACGCGGCAATACCCTGGTCACTGCAGCTACCCATAGACGCATATTTCTGGGGGGAAGGTCATTACGGTCAGCTGATCATATGACAGCGTGCGCATGACCAGGAAGTAAACATTGAACAGAGACACGCAAAGAGGTAAACAAATAAACATAAATACCACTTTAGTTAGTATATAAAATAATACTGGCTTTGTATTTACATGCATTTGTTATAATGCCAACTAAACAACAGGAGCATAGAATGATGCTGTTGTTGTGCGAACAGCTAGAATAGCTAAAGGGTTAGCAGCAGATCCGACACTTTATGCTTGCTTATAGCTGCACTACAGGGTCAGTTAGACAGTTTGCATAAAGGTGCACTATACATAAATCGCTCCGCCATTTGTGGTTGCTAAAAAATCGAATAGTTTGCCTAATTCCAGTTTGTGATAAAACAAGCAATTATAGTGTAGATAATCATTGTACCATCTAACCTGATGTGAAATATTTTTTCAATAAACAAAATATATTGTATTGTAGCGACCCTGATTTTATAAGTGCAAGAGCAAGCTTTTGGGGCACAGTCGATAGCGCGCTGGATTTCGGGCTAGAAGGTCGAGGGATCGACACCTGCTCCCTGCTTGTTTCATTACTGTATTTTGAGCTGTTTTAAAGCTGGTGTACAATACAATACCGAAAGTAAAATATTAAAAAACTAAAACGTAAGATGGGGAAGCATAGAAATAGTGCGCATAGAACAGCTTTACTGCTTCTTAGAATTGCTTTCAATGAGAATTACAGATTTTTGTGAATTTGGTCGGGTCGCCCAAAAAGTTCATTTAAGACACAGCGCATATGGCTCGGAAAACATTAGTCCCAAATGTTACACAGAGAAGATTGAAAGACTGATACTTTTTCGGGAAAATGCCCTTTAAGGCCTCACGTTAACTAGCCACTATTTACGATGAGGTTGAGTGGCGACTAGTGGGCGGACTGGAGTTCCGACATCACATACGCTTTTATTTTAAAAAAATTTAAAAAAGATTTCAGCACCCAAAGAATTGCCCGCAATGTTGTTAATTGCGGGCAAATCGTTGGGTGCCGAAGCTAGTTTAACTAGGCGCGCAATTCCGTCGTTAATCGCGGTTTTATTGGCTACATTAACTAGCATTAGCAACAGCAGACATTATGGAATGTCACGTTGCGCTGAACAACAAAGGAGCTGATTGGCTGACGCTGCTATTCCAAAATGGCTGATGTGGCAACTGCTGTTTAGCCTGAGGAATACAAGTCCTTTTCCTGAAAAACTAGCAGTCATTCAATATTGTCGGTGTAACAGTTGGGATAATGGGATAATTGATTCGAGGTTCTCAAAGCCTTTCTCACCCCTGGATTGAGGTACATTTTCTGAGCCTTATCTCGCGCCAGCACTGCGAAGCCTGCCCGACCCTGAAGTACAAGCGTAAGGTGCCGGATCTGCTCGCTACTAACTACCCACTGGGCTCAGACGTCAGTTCAGTGTATAGATGTGATTTACATTTGGTTGAGTTATCAACTAACGTGAAATCAACAAAACCTCTCACTATGTAATTGGATTTAGGTTAAAAGTCGGGTGAAAAAAAAAAAAAAATATATATATATATATATATCCCCCACACCTTTATTTAACCAGGTAGGCTAGTTGAGAACAAGTTCTCATTTACAACTGCGACCTGGCCAAGATAAAGCAAAGCAGTGCGACACAAACAACAATGCAGAGTTACACATGGAATAAACAAACATACAGTCAATAATACAATAGAAAAAAAGTCTATATACATTGTGCAAATGAGGTAGGATAAGGGAGTTAAGGCAATAAATAGGCCATAGTGGCGAAATAATTACAATATAGCAATTAAACACTGGAATGTTAGGATGTGCAGAAGATGAGTGTGCAAGTAGAGATACTGGGGTGCCAAGGAGCAAAATAAATAACAGTATGGGGATGAGGTAGTTGGATGGGCCATATACAGTGTTCTGTGAGCTGCCCTGACAGCTGGTGCTTTAAGCTAGTGAGGGAGATATGAGTCTCCAGCTTCAGTGATTTTTTTTGTTATTTTTTGTTGTTGAATTTGACCCCTTTTTCTCCCCAATTTCGTAGTATCCAATTGTTTAGTAGCTACTATCTTGTCTCATCGCTACAACTCCCGTACACCTGGCAACCTTGGTTAGCACGCACTGCGCCCGGCCCGCCACAGGAGTCGCTGGTGCGCGATTAGCTTCAGTGATTTTTGCAGTTTGTTACAGTTATTAGCAGCCGAGAACTGGAAGGAAAGGTGACAAAAGGAGAAATTGGCTTTGGGGATGACCAGTGAAATACACCTGCTGGAGCGCGTACTACGGGTGGGTGCTGCTATGGTGACCAGTGAGCTGAGATAAGGTGGGGCTTTACCTAGCAAAGACTTATAGATGACCTGGAGCCAGTGGGTTTGGCGACAAATATGAAGCGAGGGCCAGCCAATGAGAGCATACAGGTCGCAGTGGTGGGTAGTATATGGGGCTTTGGTGACAAAACGGATGGCACTATGATAAACTACATCCAATTTGCTGAGTAGAGTGTTGGAGGCTATTTTGTAAATGACATCGCTGAAGTAAAGGATCTGTAGGATAGTCAGTTTTACTAGGGTATGTTTGGCAGCATGAGTGGAGGATGCATTGTTGCGAAATAGGAAGCCGATTCTATATTTAATTTTGGATTGGAGATGCTTAATGTGAATCTGGAAGGAGAGTTTACAGTCTAACCAGACACCTAGATGTTTGTAGATGTCCACATATTCTAAGTCAGAACCGTCCAGAGTAGTGCTGCTGGATGGGAAGGCAGGTGTGGGCAGCGATCGTTTGAAGAGCATGCATTTAGTTTTACTTGAATTTAAGAGCAGGTGGAGGCCACGGAAGGAGAGTTGTATGGCATTGAAGCTTGTCTGGAGGTTAGTTAACACAGTGTCAAAAGAAGGGCCAGATGTACACAGAATGGTGTTGTCTGCATAGAGGTGGATCAGAGAATCACCAGCAGCAAGACTGACATCATTGATGTATACAGAGAAGAGTCGTCCCGAGGATTGAACCATGTGGCACCCCCATAGACTGCCAGAGGTCCGGACAACAGGCCCTCCGATTTGACACACTGAACTCTATCAGAAAAGTAATTGGTGAACCAGGCGAGGCAGTCAAAATACTAAAAGCCCTTCACTTTGATGACTTTTTGTAAATCCTAATTAGTTTTCCATGTTGATTCAACGTCATCACATTGTTTTTTTGGCTTGAAATTACTTGGAAACAATGTTGATTCAAACAGTTTTTGCCCAGTGGTTAGTCAAGTGGGTAGTAAGTAGCCTATTTGCTAAAATGCATGCGATTGCAACCTCTCTGCTCTGGCAACTTCATGTGGTTGCCTGGTGTGGCAAGCTGTTTGATAATAATGAGTCAAATCAACTAAAATGTTATTTGTCACATCCGCCCGAATACGACAAGTGTAGACTTTACCGTGAAATGCTTACTTACAAGCCCTTAACCAACCGTGTAGACTTTACCGTGAAATGCTTACTTATACAAGCCCTTAACCAACAGTGTAGACTTTACCGTGAAATGCTTATTTACAAGCCCTTAACCAACAGTGTAGACTTTACCGTGAAATGCTTATTTACAAGCCCTTAACCAACAGTGTAGACTTTACCGTGAAATGCTTATTTACAAGCCCTTAACCAACAGTGTAGACTTTACCGTGAAATGCTTACTTACAAGCCCTTAACCAACAGTGCATTTAAAGAAGAGTTAAGAAAATATTTAATAAATAAACTAAAGCAAAAAATAACAAATAATTAAGTAACACAATAACATAATGAGGCTATATACAGGGGATACCGGTACCGAGTCGGTGTGCAGAGGTAACAGGATAGTTGAGGTCATTTGTACATGTAGGTAGGGGTGAAGTGACAATGCTAGCTATCTTGTAATCATTGTAATGTCACGTAGTTGATAGTTATATTCTATTGTCAAAGGGATTCTTCAAGACCAACTCAAATGGTGTCCCTGATCTGCACCCTGCAAGACCATCGCGACGATGTCAACTGGTGCGCCTTCTCCCCGACACTGCTGGCCACCTGTTCAGCTGACAAAACCGTACGAATTTACAACACCCAAGACTTTTCCGAAGTCCCGTACTCCCCGCTCTCTGGCCACGGCTATGGCGTCCATTGTTGCTGCTTCAGCGCCTGTGGTCAGTATTTAGCCTCGTGTTCAACTGATGGTTCCACAGTTGTGTGGTCAACGGACACGGGTGAGATAGAGGCAGTGCTGGAGCATCCGGGTCGGAACCCCGTCAGGGTCTGCGCCTTCTCACCCGACTCTTCACACCTGGTTTCGGGGGCGTCCGATGGTACTTTAGGTCTTTGGGATTTCCGTACGAAAACATTGCACAGGTGAACATAATTGATATGTGTTATTTATCTCCATGTTATCGAAGCATAAATAGGCCTGCGTGTGTTGCCTATATCGAGTGAGGCTTCGCTGGCCTCTGCAGACTGATGTTATGTGTTGTCTCTTGTGGAGTGTTCTTAACGGATTATTTGTCGACAGGACGGGGGCAGTGAATGACACCACTATGGTGGCCTGCTCCTTCACCCCCTGTGGCCAGATGTTTGTCTCTGGATCTACGTATGGGGACCTCAGGCTGTGGGACCTGGACATGAACCAGCTCCATGCGGAGAAGAACACTCACGACTTGGGGGTCACCTGCTGCTGCTTTGGCCCCAAGATCCTCAGTGGTGATCATAATATTTTCCTCCTCCCGCCGTCTTTTGAGTTGGCCTGTTCCCAGATCTGTTTGTATGAACATGACAACCATCAGAGAAGTTATCTATACAGCGCAACATTTTGATCTGGGATCTTGGAGTCTCCATATATGGGAATTTGTTGTGTTTGATTAATTTGCTCCCCTCTCTCAGGTAGCGGTCGGGTACAGTTCCGCCTGGCCTCCTGTGGACAAGACAGCACGCTGAAGATATGGACCGTCTCCAGGTCCAACACAGGCAGTACGTTGACCACGGGCTATGAATACGCAAGTGTGCTGTTTAACGTCGAACTGTGTGCATATGTTGGTCATCGAATGATGTGGTGGATGTGTGTTCACACTGAATGATCTGAAGTAGTCCATCCGTTCCCCTTTGGCCCGTAGGCTGTAAGATGCAGCTGCTGCACACCCTGACCGGCCAGTCTGCCCCGGTGCTCTCCTGTGCTTTCTCTGCGGACGGACAGCTGCTTGTGTCTGGGTAAGTCCGCCCGTAGGGGATCTATGGCAAAGCGCTCTCACAGTTGGTCAAGATAAAGTTGTACATTTACTCCAACTGGCCACAAGGGGGAGAAGTGTGTTGCTTTTTACCATTTCCTTTTCTGTTGCAGCTCAGTGGACAAAACGGTCACAGTGTACGATGCTGTAAGACACTCGAGCTCTTTTCATTACCGTAGATGTCATTTCAGTTTAACTCCCCATGTTAATGTCCCACACAGAAACACATGAACACCGCCCATCTGAACTTGAGTGTTGTTGCTTTTTCAGAGCCAGGGGACTTTGCTCTACACATTGAACCAACACGAGAGGTAATCTTCCTTCCTACCCTTTGGGGACATCGTCGCATCTCAACGGCCTTCTTCGAATAGCCTACTTAAAAAAAAAAATGTTTTTACCTTTCCGTCCTCCCTCCCATGATCCTTTGCCGTAGGTACGTGACGGCGTGTGCCTTCTCTCCCAGCACACCTCTGTTCGCCACGGGTTCTATGGACAAGACTGTCAATATATGGAGAGTAGAGGATGGACACAGTGGCCATGGTGGGTAACGCACACAGGTAGAAGTACATGTACTGACAAAGCTCCCAGTGTTATTGGCATTAAGAATGTCATTAGCATTCTGAGTCACGGTGTGGGGTTCCTACGTACTCTTTCACTATTTTCTCATGTAAACAAAGATCCTATTGACTTAATGGTGACGGCAGCCTGGTGATTATGTGCTGTTTTTGCATCAGCTCTTCTTTTTTGATTATGGCTTAATTGTGTTTTTTTATTCTGCCAATAATCATCATCCCTCTCTCTGCATGGATCATTTGGGGGGAAAAAAAGAAGAAGGCAAATCTTTACCTGGTGAGTTATAAATTCTCTTCCTTATCTGTACCACCCATCTGCTCATTGAAAGCAGTGAGGGATGGAGGGTCTCTGTGAAACCTAGGAGTCTCACTGCTATCAGAGGGCTTTATTGAGAGTGATACTTCTACCCCGGTGATAATGCCTTCTGCTAATATGACGGAGTCTTTCAGAGCCTGTTGTGTTTCCAGGTGACTTTTGCCTTGAGGCACTGCCTGCCGAGAACCGAGTTGCTTTTCACTTGGTAGTGTACACGGTATACAAAACATTAAGAACACCTTCCTAATATTGAGTTGCATCCCCCCTTTTGCCCTCAGAACAGCTTCAATACATCAGGGATTCATCAATGTTATGGAAAGAGCAGGTGTTCATGTTTTGTACACTGTGTAGTTCTATAGGCTCTCGATGCTTTCTTCCTCTCCTCCTCTCCTCTCACCTGATAGTTTTCCAATAACCTAAACACAACTCATTCTAAGAGAGGCTCAGGCAAATAAAAGGCTTGCAATTCAACGACTGTAATTTTATATACGTTAATGTTCACCATTTTAGTTGACAATGGTTTTATTATTTTTTAAGTGAGTTCTTACTGTGCTGTTTGAAATGTATTTCATTTTTCACATCTTGTTTTCCAGTTGAAACTGCAACATTCTCATGCGAAGGTGGGAAAGTGACTAAAAAGCACTATAGAAACTTTTGATAGGTGACACATTAATACCTATAGTAACAACATCTCATTGAGAGATACTAATGTGCGGTCACTTCCTGTTTTCTGACCTGTTAGGCAGAAAGTTGCTGTGTCCCTCCAGGCTTCTGGTCAGTGATTGGTCAGAGGAGGACGTGGGGGCGTGGCTGTGTGAGGAGGGGCTGCAGGCGCTGGTGGAAAACTTCAAGGCAAACAACATAGATGGAGCGGAGCTCATCAGTCTGACCAAGGAGACACTGGCCTCAGAACTCAACATAGGTGGGAACAGCACATCACACTGTCGACTATACACCTTATCATACAGCTACTGGTACATTATCATATTATACACATTACCCACTTGTCAGTCTGGTGTCTGAGGTCCACATTTTGTACAGTAGCTGGAAACGGAGCGTCATCAACACAACTCAGGCTGGAATCTTTTTTTAAGAGGGGGGAGGGACAAATGAAAAACAAGGTGAACATTGAGGAACGAATGTTAATATGAGATTTACTCAGGATTACATGCATTTTAACTGTACAGCGTTAGATTAGGCCATGTGTATTCTGCACCGCGAG
Organism: Oncorhynchus keta; assembly: GCF_023373465.1. Lineage (NCBI taxonomy): Eukaryota > Metazoa > Chordata > Actinopteri > Salmoniformes > Salmonidae > Oncorhynchus > Oncorhynchus keta. The sequence continues at coordinate 55,112,555 of NC_068450.1, forward strand.
TGTGATCTGCTTTAAGATTTCTGCTCCTATTATATAACACAGTTACTCATCCCAAAATACATATCCTGTAACATAGAAAATGGTTTACAGCTAATACCATTTCTGTCTGAAACAATTCCAAAATATGAAAATGTGATTTACAGATTTTGGTCGATCCTTATATCTTCTCTTTTAAATAAAGATATTTCAGCCTAGTTTCTCTGTGAGGTGGTAGGTGTGGGTCTGTTGTTGATGGTCTCTCACTCCAATGGCAACCATAGTAACCAAACAGCCCTGTTCTCTAAAAGAGATTAATCTCCTAGTAGACACGGGTGTCTCTTTCTACTCTCTACTGTCTCTGAGAGTGAGGGATGGCACCATGCCAGGTTGTTATCTTCCTGATGGAGAAAGATTATTTTTCCTCTCAGGGGCAGAGGGCTCATTTTGTTTTTTGTGTGTCTAACACACACACACACACACACACACACACACACACACAGACTGACCTCGCTTTACTGTAGTCTCCATGGTGACCAGGAACTGGGTCATGTATGCAGTGTGTTCAAGCTAGGATATGACATCCACAAATGATGCAAGCACAATCGGCCAATGTACAATTTTTCCCAAATCTCTGCCTGGTTGTTTCCTGTTGGTGTGCTATAGAGTCTGTGGGGTTGCGCAGTAAGGTCCTGAGGAAGGTAGAGGAGCTGAAGGCGGGGTGTGTGTGTACCGGTGTTCCTGATGAGTACCTCTGTCCAATCACCAGAGAGTTGATGAAGGACCCTGTTATCGCTGCAGGTGGGACACGCCCCCATGGCAACCTGTCTTTCTGTCTGTGCATTTTTAGCTATCAAGATTCTATCGATTTCTATGCTACAACATTTTTTGCAAAACAGTCGCATGCTTTTAAAGGATGCAAAACACACTATCCATCTTGTCTACCTTTTCTTCTGAACAGATGGGTACTCCTATGAGAGGGAAGCGATTGAGAGCTGGATCGCAACCAAGAATCGTTCCAGCCCCATGACCAACCTGCCCTTACAGACAACACTTCTGACCCCAAACCGAACCCTGAAGATGGCTATTGGACGCTGGAGGACCAGCCAGTGAGAAAGAGGGCTGCATCTTCTACATCCATTTCAATCTGAAGGCGGGTCTATCCCTCAGTTAACTTCTGACCAAAAGTAGGCTCATAGTACATAAAGCTATATATGATGATGTTTTCAGGTTGACCATATTGAGCTTCGATTCAACCCCTCACTGTGTCTGTTGGGATGAAACTGCTTTAGAATGTAAATATTTATAGCTGATGAGACATTCTAATGTATATATTCTCAAACTCATGCATGTTGACCATGTTTAACTCTGCTATTTACTCTACTCTGCTGCTTTAGCTCCAGAACCATTTCGATGTACATTGCATTCGGAAAGTATTCAGACCCCTTGACTTTTTCCACATTTTGTTATGTTACAGCTTTATTCTAAAATTGATTAAATTGTTTTTCCCCCCTCGTTAATATACACATAATACCCCATAATGACAAAGCAAATTACAGCCTCGGGTCTTCTTGGGAGTGACGCTACAAGCTTTGCACCTCTGTATTTGGGGAGTTTCTTCTTTCTCTGCAGATCCTCTCAAGCTCTGTCAGGTTGTATTGGGGAATGTCGCTGCACGGCTATTTTCAGGTCTCTCCAGGGATGTTCGATCGGGTTCAAGTTGGGGCTCTGGCTGGGCCACTCAAGGACATTCAGAGGCTTATCCCGAAGCCATTCCTGCGTTGTCTTAGTGGTGTGCCTAGGTTCATTGTCCTGTTGGAAGGTGAACCTTTGCCCCAGTCTGAAGTCCTGAGCAGGTTTTCATCAAGGGTCTCTGTACTTTTCTCCATTCATCTTTCCCTCAATCCTGACTAGTCTCCCAGTCCCTGCTGCTGAAAAACATCCCCACAGGATGATGCTGCCACCACCATGCGTCACAGTAGGGATTGTGCCAGGTTTCCTCCAGGTGTGACGCTTGGCATTCAGGCCAAAGAGTTCAGTCTTGGTTTCATCAGATCAGAGAATCTTGTTTCTCATGGTCTGACAGTTTAGATGCCTTTTGGCAAACTCCAAGTGGGCTGTCATGTGACTTTTACTGAGGGGTGGCTTCCTGGCCACTCAACCATAACGTCCTGATTGGTGGAGTGCTGCAGAGATGGTTGTCCTTCTGGAAGGTTCTCGGATCTCCACAGAGGAACTTTGGTGCTCTATCAGTGACCATCGGGTTCTTGGTCACCTCCCTGACCAAGGCTCTTCTCCCCCAATGGCTCAGTTTGGTCGAGAGGCCAGCTCTAGGAAGAATCTTGGTGGTTCCAAACTTCTTCCATTTAAGAATGATGGTCACCATGATCTTGGGGACCTTCAATGCTGAAGAAATGTTTTGGTACCCTTCTCTAGATCTGTGCCTCCTTCAACCTCATGGCTTGGTTTCTGCTCTGACATGCACTGTCAACTGTGGGACCTTATATAGACAGGTGTTTGCCTTTTCAAATCATGTCCAATCAATTGCGTTTACCACAGGTGGACTCTAATCAAGTTGTAGAAACATCTCAAGGATGATCAATGGCAACAGGATGCACCTGATCTCAGTTTTGAGTCTAATAGCAAAGGTTATGAATACTTATGTAAATAAGGTATTTCAGTTTGTTATTGGTAATACATTTGCAAACATTTCTAAAAACATTTTGTTTGCTTTGTCATTATAGTTATTGAGTGTAGATAGATGAGGATTTAAAAAAAATGCTTATCCATTTTAGAATTAGGCTGTAATGAGGAAAATGCATTTAATGGATACTGGTGTCAACAACTGAAGTGTTCAATCTATGGCTGAAGTTATATAACAGGGATAGCAGATGTCGGTACACATTCAATTTTACACGTGGGTGTTTGAAATGAGTGGAAGGGAGATGTCATTTTAGTTTTCCAACGAGATTTTATTTCCCCATGATTGTGGTAGAAGTGCTTGAGCATAGTCTGTATCATGTGTCGCATAGCTCACAAATCAAAGATGGCAACAATGTCCATGTGGAATACCTGTATCATCTCACCAATAATACCATTACAAGCTATTCTGTACCTTACTGTAAACGGTTAATGTTGTGCGCACATAAACTAAATAAATCCATCAACTTTTCAATTATTTCTCTAGCTGTGCAAAAATAACTATATAAAATATGTTGCTGACCAAGCCATCGGCACAGTAAATAAATGAACATAGACCGCAAACAACAAGCAGTTACAACAATGTCCGTAGGATTATATGTACACTTAAATGTGAGTATTTATAAAAAATGTACAAAGGAAAAGAACCCTCCGTGCATTGTGAAACACTGCATTGAGGGCTCCGTTATACTGACAAAAGCTATCACCACTTATATAATCTATAAATAGAACACATACAAATCTAATGTATAAACATCCCGATTCAATATGCGTGCCGATCATTAGCCAATCGTTTACTCGAATGGCTTCTCGTCCATTAGCATCCGAAACCCTTTAGTGTTGTTCTTTACAAACTACATCATAGTTACGTTGTTATAATGGCCCATATTAGGATGCTGTGCTACTGTTCAGCTAGTGGGCTGGTACTATATGGTGTTTCCCAGGTCTGATTACATGCACTGTGTTGTTTGCTTACTGGTGTTGCTCTAGGCATGCTTACGCAAAAAGCACAAAAGCCTCAAATGCTGCTTAAGTCTAAACGCAGTGCATCACATACACTGTCACTTTACAAGAGTCCGATTTAAGGAAAGAAACTTGTAAACCCCTCCCTTGCCACCGTTTCTCTGGAATACAGAGACTGTTGTTACGGTGTCTGCACCTGTGTTTGTGCTTGACTGAATGTATGGTCAGTTCAGACGTTGGATTCTATAAAGGAGCGTTTAGGTTTGATGGGTAGGATGGCTGGGTTCTCTCTGGTGAGCCCTGCCTGCCGGTGGTTCCCGTCTGGGAACTGGGAGGAGTGATGTTGGCCTGCAGCTTGACCTGGTCTTGGCTCCCTGTGGTAGAACCTGTCTCCAAACTCCCTGGCCAGGGCCTTGGCCTGAGCCTGTTGGGCCAGGTGTTGGGCCTGAGCCTGGGCCCCGTTGAGCACCTGGAGGGGAGCCTGGCTCTGCAGTGGCTCAGCGTAAGAGGACCTCTGCTTGAACTCATTGTTTAATCCCTGGATGTTGTCCATAGGGGCCATGCTGTGTCTCTGGTTCTCTAGACCTTCAGGGGAGAGTGGCTGGGAGTGAGGCTGGCCTTGCCAGCCCAGTCCAGGTGGGGGTTGCCCCTGGACACGCACTGCCTTGTCCTTCACCCCCATGAAGGGCCGAGGCTTGAGCTCTGGTTTAGCCGGTTTGGGGCGAGGCACGTCGGGTCCCTGAGGCGCCTGGGTCCTGCCGCTGTCTGACAGGGTCCCGCTGGAGGCTAAGCTACTGCTCGAGCTGGAGGCCTTCATACTGCCCGTCTGACCACCAGAACGCAGACCGGGGCCAGCCGACCCCCCAGAACCCTCCCTCCTTACCTCCTTACCAAACCCAGGGGTGAGGGACCCAGCCTGTCCATCCAGCGTGGTGCCGTGGTGGGCTGAGAGCCTGTCTGTTCCCCTAGCCAGACTGGAGGAGTGGCCTTGGAAGGGCTGGACAGATGAGGAGTGGTGGTGGTTGGCAGGGGTGAGCCCCGGTTGGTGGTCTGTGGAAGAGGGCAGAGGGCTGATGTCGATGCCCAGGCCAGGGCTGGGTTTCAGGGAGGTGGAGATGTGTCTGCCTGGCAGGGGGCTGGAGGGGCCACACAGAGACATAGGCCTGCCCCCTGGTCTGCCCCCTACCTGCAGGGAGTTACAGTGCTGCTGCTGCTTGGTCTTCATGCTTTGGTTCTGTCTAGGACCCTGTAGGACAGGGCCCTGCTTGTCCAGAGACAGGTTGGTCTGTGTGGACCCGTTCAGAGGGGAACCAGGCCTGGGGTCCAGGGGAGCTAAGCTCACTGCGCCTGGTACTGGTGGGAGAGCCCTGTCGGGTCCATAGGGGTTCTTGGGCCTGTTGGGTCCATAGGGGTTCTGTGAGGGCTCTTTCTCTCCCCCTATCTCTTCATAATCATCATCTAGTTCATCCTGGCTCTGTGTATCACCACTCCTCTCTGTGTCCTGGCTCCTCTCTGTGAGGTCATCGGGAGTCTGGCTGTGTGCTGCTTGTTGGCCCTGTGGTGTGTTGGGGGACTGCTGCTGCTGTTGTTGTTGACACTCGTCCTCCACACGCGTTAGCAGACGGTGGATCTCCCGGTTGGTGGGGCAGAGCCGAGACGCCTCGCTGAGGTCGGCTAGCGCCCCCGCATACTGCCTGGATGGACACATGAGGCGAACATAGTGGGGGTTTTTTTCACCTTTATTTGAGTGTGAGGTGAGTTTGTCTTGTCAACTGTACCCGTCCATTCTAGTCCCTTCCTTTATATCAGTATTAACGGAGAACTGGTGTGTACTAACCTGCTGCTCCTCTTGGCTCGTGCTCTGGTGTAGAACGCCTCATAAGACTTGGGTTTCAGTTCCAGGGCTTTGGTGGCAAACTCCTCCGCTATACCAAAATCCTGTCGGGGTGGAAAAAGAGGACAGAAACTCAGTAAATTCTTAATGTTTACTGTTAAATTCTGTCCACCCTGAATTTCTCACGAAGAAGCCAAAAGCAACGTCTTAAGGTAATTAGCCAGGGTAATGTGTTTGTGAGCGTTAATGAGTGCAGTGTGAATCCAGCGGTAGTCCACACAGCGCCACACTTTGCAATTACTGTAAGTGGCTGAAATGAGGAATTCAGTGTTGTTTAACTGGAGAATTCTTCATCTGTATGCAGCTCAGAGTAGAGCAGCTTTATCTCCCAGTGTCTTAATGGATTCTCCAGACGGGTGCTCATAGCTTCTCTCCAAACCGTAAAAAAAACTCCTTCAATCAGATGTCGGAAATGAAAACTATTGACTTAAAGGTACAATGCAGCTGTTTTTATCTCAATATTAAATTATTTCTGGGTAACAATTAAGTACCTTACTCTCATTGTTTTCATAAACATTTTCAAAAATGAACTAAAATAGCTTCTTAGCGAAGAGAAATTTCTCAAGTAATAATTTTGCTAGGACTGTCTGGGAGTGGAGGGGAAAACTGAAAACTAGCTGTGTTTGACAGAGAGCTTTGGAACTCTTTCTTATTGGTTTATTAACTCATTTACCACCTGGTGATGTCTTTTCAAACAGCTCGTACACTAAAAGGCCATTATCATCATTTTCACAATTTCACAGTATTACATCCTCATTGTGTGGAAATATATATAAAACACAGGTAAATCATGTTTTTGACTGAGCTGGGCCTTTAATGGGGATTTCATAAGCACCTCTAGTGGCTCTAGTGTGTGTGTGTGTGTGTGTGTGTGTGTGTGTGTGTGTGTGTGTGTGTGTGTGTGTGTGTGTGTGTGTGTGTGTGTGTGTGTGTGTGTGTGCATGCCTGCGTGCAGTATATCCATCCATCTCTTTGTATGCCTTGAGAGCATGCGGTTGGCTTGTTTTTAAATGAGTTTCCCCGCTCCCTTCATTCCTCTCAGGTGAATATTTAATGAAGCAAACCACAGTGTGATTCCGTCCTTGAGATGGAGGTGGGCATTACACCACAGCCTTGAATTCCACAGCTCTGAATAACTGTTCAATGTGGAATAACAGTTTTTATGGCCTCTGTACTCCCACTCCCCTCCTGTTCTATTCACCTGAACGTGATGGAATATGGATGATGTGTGTGTGTGTCTAGCCAGCTCTCTCTTCCCCCTGACCCAATATCCACCAGCAACAACGGAGGGAGGATCCCTTCTTTCCGTGTGGGTTTGTGCGCACGTGTTTGTGCACACGCGTCCACCTTGCATGTGTGAGTGAGTGAGTGATTACTCCAGGATATGGGAGAGAATGACCGTATCACATCATAGCATCTTTCCATTATTCATTTGCCCGGAGGATGCCATTTTACCACCACTGCTCTAGTATAACAGTCTTATTATATTGTCTGGTAAAACAAGGGTGTGTTAGATCACTCCCTCCAGGCTGCTGAGTTGAAGATCTATCTATTATACCTACTCCTATACTATTAACATGAAATTACATTTCATTCAGTGTTAAATTCTATAAAATAGCCCATTCTCTAGTGTGTAGCTACATCAGACGATGTAAAACCTGCGGTTTTATTAAATGTTCAATTATATTAACAACTGATAGAGTAATGTGTGTGCGTGTGCGTGTGTGCGTGTGCGTGTGTGTGTGTGTGTGTCTCACATTGGTTTTCCTGCGGCAGCGTGACATGTTAAGGTACAAGGAGACACGGAGCTCCTTCAGGCCCTTCAGGTCGTCTCCGAAGCCGTCTCGGGGGAACTTCCTCAGGGCGTACTGATACCTCTGGGCTGCCTCCTTCATCCTCCCCTTCTGGAGAGAGAGAGAGAGAGAGAGAGGGAGAGGAGGGAGAGACAGAAAATACGGACATTGATTTGGAGAAGGGGGCTAGCAGATTTTCGAACTGGACACACTTTCATGACAGACAGTGACACGCAGGCGCGCACACACACACACAGCGAGAGAGATCAGGTTTTCCTTTTGTTGTTAACCCACCTTATACAGCAGGTTGCCCTCCTCCATGAGTTTCTGTAGGAGGATGAGGAGGACGTCTGGTTTCGATGTGGCCATCGCCCACGTAGCATGACCTGGTCAAGAGGTACGAGAACACAGGTTAAACACACACACACACACACACACACACAAAACACTGTAAAAGTTATCTAAAGAAAGTACCTGATCGATCATAAGGGGATGTTCTGTAGCCTTTTAGCAGGTAGAAAGGAGTGAAGAGAAAGAGGGGTGAAATACATGATGTCGACAGAGCCTTCCTCAAGACCCTGCAGGGCTTTAACACCGACAGATCAGGTCAACTCCAACTCACCCAGCTTGGCCCCTTTCTTCAGTAGGGTCACCACTACAGCAGTGTTCCTACAGCCCACAGCCCTCTCCAGAGGCCTCACCCCACTGTGGTCCACATGCTCCACCACTGCACCCTTCTCCACCAGGTACTGAACCTGTGATTGTAGAGGACACCACAAAACAAACAGCATTTTAAAAGGATTCAAACAAGGCTAAAGGTGCAGGAGGGAATTGTGTAAATTCAGTACTGTGTTTTAAAAAATCTACAATCTGGACCATTTTAGACAATCTTGGCCAGTTGCAGCGAAATCAGAATTATGTCTGTGGATCTATTTTTTTCTCCAGTTTGCAGTATGAGAAGGAACCCCACCATCTCTGCATCACCGTTGAAAGCTGCCAGGTCGAGAGGGGTACGCCCGTTCCTGTCAGGGTGGTCTATCTCTGCCCCCATCTCCACCAGGTGCTGCACCACGCCCTTCTGACCCTTCAGACACGCCCAGCTCAGAGCTGTCTGGCCCTCCTTATCCACGGAGGCTAAAGACGCACCTGGAACCAGATCAGAAATAACAAGCTCACTCCACTGCGACTGAGACAGACATACACTCAGTGGCCAGTTTATTAGGTACATCTAATACTGGGTCAGACCTTCCTTTCCCTACCGACCCGCCTGAATTCTTCGGGGTATAGAACCGCTGCTCAATTGGTATTAAGGGACCTAACGTGTGCCCGGAAAACATTCCCCACACCAGTACACCACCGTCACAAGCATGTACCGTTGACACCAGGCAGGATGGGGCCATGGACTCATGTTGCTTACGCCAAATCTTTACTCTGCCATCAGCATGACTCAACAGGAATTGGGATTATTTGCCTCTTTGTGGCCGGTTTGTTAGCTTGCACGATTCTTGCCATTCTCGTTCAACCTCCCATCGACGAGCTGTTTTCACCCACAGGACTGCTGCTGACGGGATGTTTTTTGTTTGTCGCACCATTCTCGGTGAACCCTAGACACCGTCGTGCGTGAAAATCCCAGGAATCCGTCCGTTTCTGAGATACTGGAACCGACACGCCTGGCATCGAAGATCATACTACACTCAAAGTCACTTAGGTCACGAGTTTTGCCCATTCTAACGCTCAAACAGTAACTGAATCCCTGCTTTATATAGAAAGCCACGGCCACCTGACTCATTGTCTGTAGGAGCGAACCATTTTTGTGAACGGGGTGTACCTAATAATAAAAGTCTATACTGTCAGAGCTACGAAATAAAAAAATAATCTCAAATAACACTATCCCCCTTAGTGCACTGAGTATTGACATGTACCATGATGTGACCCTGACCCTTGACCGCTTACCCTTTGTCAGCAGGAAGTCCGCAGTGCTGAGGTGGCCCTCGCTGGCTGCCACCATCAGCAAACTGCGGCCCTGCTTATCGATGGTGTTAATGTCCACACCGCGCTGCAGAAACAGCTCTGCTACCTGAGAGAGTGGGGGGAGGGAGAGAGAGAGAGTGAGAGCAAGAGAGAGACCGAGAGAGATTGAGAGCGCTAGAGAGAGCGAGAGCATGAGTGATTGGACAGCCATCAGTGCTGTAAAGCAGGAAAATCACAATGATTCTCACCTGGGGGTGTCCATGTCTGATGCAGCTGAAGAGTGGGACCACCCCCCTCCGGTTGGGCTGCTCTGCCCCCGCACCCCTTTCCAGCAGGAAAACACACGTCTCTGTCCTGCCCCTGCCTGCAGCCGCACTCAGAGCTGAGAGAGAGACCCCCAGAACAGTGGTCAACTACCTACCTCACCACTGTGCTCTGAATTAAAGTAATATTTTGTTTCTGTGTTATTGATTGTTTGGAGACAGTTACAATGTACTTCACTCTAGTAGTACTGCAGTTGTAGCACTACTGCTCAACAATTCAAGGACACACAGCAAGATTAGAGAGAGTAACACCTGAACGAGAGGAAAATATTGGCACCGCAAAGGCAATGTGAGCTACAGTACACTGCGAACAGACAACGTCACAACCCCGAGTATGACTTTCAAAGACTATTTTAGAGCAGGCCCATATCTCCCTATGCTCTCTAGAGAGGCAGGCTCTTCGCTGAGGCTGTTAAAAGTCTTACAGCTGGCCTGGCAGAGAGAGAGAGAGAGAGCGAGAGACAGATTTGTTGGGTATTGGCCACAGCTTTCCCAAACCAGCCATCTAGTCCTGGGTATGGAGCATCCATCCAGACAGTATATACCTCCCAAAAGGCACCCTATTCCCTAATTAGTGCACTACTTTTGACCAGGGCCCATAGTGCTCTTGTCAAAAGTAGTGCACTATATAGGGAATGGGGTGTCATTTGGGACACGTGCAGACCAGGGAAGCTGCGGTCACAGAAAGGCCAAGAAGATCATCAAGGACCTGAGCCAAGGCCTGTTCCCCCCACCACCATCTGGAGTGAGCCAAGGCCTGTTCACCCCACCACCATCTAGAAGGCAGAGAAAGTACAAGTGCATCAAATCTGGGACTGATAAACAGCTACTATCTCCAGGCCATCAGACTGTTAAACAGTCACTACTACCCTGCCCTGAACCTTAGTGACTGTTACTGTACTGTCGGAACTAGAAGCACAAGCATTTCGCTACACTCGCATTAACACCTGCTAACCATGTGTATGTGACAAATAAAATTTGATTTGTTTTGTTACTAGCCGGCTAGCATCCATTACTCTACCCTGCACCGTAGAGACTGTTACTAGTCGGCTAGCACCCATTACTCTACCCTGCACCGTAGAGACTGTTACTAGCCGGCTAACACCCATTACTCTACCCTGCACCGTAGAGACTGTTACTAGCCGGCTAGCACCCATTACTCTACCCTGCACCGTAGAGACTGTTACTAGCCGGATAGCACCCATTACTCTACCCTGCACCTTAGAGACTGTTACTAGCCGGATAGCACCCACTACTCTACCCTGCACCGTAGAGACTGTTACTAGCCAGCTAGCACCCATTACTCTACCCTGCACCGTAGAGACTGTTAGCCGGCCACCCATTACTCTACCCTGCACCTTAGAGACTGTTACTAGCCAGCTAGCACCCATTACTCTACCCTGCACCGTAGAGACTGTTACTAGCCGGCTAGCACCCATTACTCTACCCTGCACCGTAGAGACTGTTACTAGCCAGCTAGCACCCATTACTCTACCCTGCACCGTAGAGACTGTTACTAGCCGGCTAGCACCCATTACTCTACCCTGCACCTTAGAGACTGTTACTAGCCGGATAGCACCCACTACTCTACCCTGCACCGTAGAGACTGTTACTAGCCAGCTAGCACCCATTACTCTACCCTGCACCGTAGAGACTGTTACTAGCCGGCTAGCACCCATTACTCTACCCTGCACCTTAGAGACTGTTACTAGCCAGCTAGCACCCATTACTCTACCCTGCACCGTAGAGACTGTTACTAGCCAGCTAGCACCCATTACTCTACCCTGCACCGTAGAGACTGTTACTAGCCGGATAGCACCCACTACTCTACCCTGCACCTTAGAGACTGTTACTAGCCAGCTAGCACCCATTACTCTACCCTGCACCTTAGAGACTGTTACTAGCCGGATAGCACCCACTACTCTACCCTGCACCGTAGAGACTGTTACTAGCCGGCGAGCATCCATTACTCTACCCTGCACCGTAGAGACTGTTACTAGCCGGCTAGCACCCATTACTCTACCCTGCACCTTAGAGACTGTTACTAGCCGGATAGCACCCACTACTCTACCCTGCACCGTAGAGACTGTTACTAGCCAGCTAGCACCCATTACTCTACCCTGCACCGTAGAGACTGTTACTAGCCGGCTAGCACCCATTACTCTACCCTGCACCTTAGAGACTGTTACTAGCCGGATAGCACCCACTACTCTACCCTGCACCGTAGAGACTGTTACTAGCCAGCTAGCACCCATTACTCTACCCTGCACCGTAGAGACTGTTACTAGCCGGCTAGCACCCATTACTCTACCCTGCACCTTAGAGACTGTTACTAGCCGGCTAGCACCCATTACTCTACCCTGCACCGTAGAGACTGTTACTAGCCAGCTAGCACCCATTACTCTACCCTGCACCGTAGAGACTGTTACTAGCCGGCTAGCACCCATTACTCTACCCTGCACCTTAGAGACTGTTACTAGCCGGATAGCACCCACTACTCTACCCTGCACCGTAGAGACTGTTACTAGCCGGCTAGCACCCATTACTCTACCCTGCACCTTAGAGACTGTTACTAGCCGGATAGCACCCACTACTCTACCCTGCACCGTAGAGACTGTTACTAGCCAGCTAGCACCCATTACTCTACCCTGCACCGTAGAGACTGTTACTAGCCGGCTAGCACCCATTACTCTACCCTGCACCTTAGAGACTGTTACTAGCCGGCGAGCATCCATTACTCTACCCTGCACCTTAGAGACCTCTACACTATCTACAGAGTTATTGAACACTGGTCACGTTAATAATGTTTAAATACTGTTTTACCCACTTTATATGTACGGTACCTTGCGAAAGTATTCGGCCCCCTTGAACTTTGCGACCTTTTGCCACATTTCAGGCTTCAAACATGAAGATATAAAACTGTATTTTTTTGTGAAGAATCAACAACAAGTGGGACACAATCATGAAGTGGAACGACATTTATTGGATATTTCAAACTTTTTTAACTAATCAAAAACTAAAAAATTGGGCGTGCAAAATTATTCAGCCCCTTTACTTTCAGTGCAGCAAACTCTCTCCAGAAGTTCAATGAGGATCCCTGAATGATCCAATGTTGACCTAAATGACTAATGATGATAAATACAATCCACCTGTGTGTAATCAAGTCTCCGTATAAATGCACCTGCACTGTGATAGTCTCAGAGGTCCGTTAAAAGCGCAGAGAGCATCATGAAGAACAAGGAACACACCAGGCAGGTCCGAGATACTGTTGTGAAGAAGTTTAAAGCCGGATTTGGATACAAAAAGATTTCCCAAGCTTTAAACATCCCAAGGAGCACTGTGCAATCGATAATATTGAAATGGAAGGAGTATCAGACCACTGCAAATCTACCAAGACCTGGCTGTCCCTCTAAACTTTCAGCTCATACAAGGAGAAGACTGATCAGAGATGCAGCCAAGAGGCCCATGATCACTCTGGATGAACTGCAGAGATCTACAGCTGAGGTGGGAGACTCTGTCCATAGGACAACAATCAGTCGTATATTGCACAAATCTGGCCTTTATGGAAGAGTGGCAAGAAGAAAGCCATTTCTTAAAGATATCCATAAAAAGTGTCGTTTAAAGTTTGCCACAAGCCACCTGGGAGACACACCAAACATGTGGAAGAAGGTGCTCTGGTCAGATGAAACCAAAATTGAACTTTTTGGCAACAATGCAAAACGTTATGTTTGGCGTAAAATCATCACCCTGAACACACCATCCCCACTGTCAAACATGGTGGTGGGAGCATCATGGTTTGGGCCTGCTTTTCTTCAGCAGGGACAGGGAAGATGGTTAAAATTGATGGGAAGATGGATGGAGCCAAATACAGGACCATTCTGGAGGAAGACCTGATGGAGTCTGCAAAAGACCTGAGACTGGGACGGAGATTTTGTCTTCCAACAAGACAATGATCCAAAACATAAAGCAAAATCTACAATGGAATGGTTAAAAAATAAACATATCCATGTGTTAGAATGGCCAAGTCAAAGTCCAGACCTGAATCCAATCGAGAATCTGTGGAAAGAACTGAAAACTGCTGTTCGCAAATGCTCTCCATCCAACCTCACTGAGCTCGAGCTGTTTTGCAAGGAGGAATGGGAAAAAATTTCAGTCTCTCGATGTGCAAAACTGATAGAGACATACCCCAAGTGACTTACAGCTGTAATCGCAGCAAAAGGTGGCGCTACAAAGTATTAACTTAAGGGGGCTGAATAATTTTGCACGCCCAATTTTTCAGTTTTTGATTTGTTTAAAAAGTTTGAAATATCCAATAAATGTCGTTCCACTTCATGATTGTGTCCCACTTGTTGTTGATTCTTCACAAAAAAAGACAGTTTTATATCTTTATGTTTGAAGCCTGAAATGTGGCAAAAGGTCGCAAAGTTCAAGGGGGCCGAATACTTTCGCAAGACACTGTATATACTGTATTCTAGTCAAGGCTCATCCTGTATAACTACTCCAGTACACACCTTTTCTATTCATATACTGTCTATACACACTATCATATACATATATATTTAGAATCTGGACTCTCTCGTCCAGATATCTCTTAATTCCTTTATTTGGATTTGTGTATATTGTTTTGTATTGTTAGGTATTACTGCATTGTTGGAGCTAAAAACACAAGCATTTCACTGTGTACTTAATGTGTTCGATACGTGTACACAACCAATGAAATTGTATTTTCTTTTCTTTGATGCAGCCTCCTGCTTCACCTTGGCTAGGATGATGAAATACTCAGGAGAGGTGACATCACCCATCTGGTTCTGGAAGCCAGTGGGGAGGGAATGATGACATGATTGACATCTGTGGGCGCAGTGTAGGGTACGCCCTCCCCATCTGTCCCACCGATGGTTCCACATGAGCACATACTCAATTACAAATCACCTCACTCATTTCATTTCCGTTATCTAATTTCCCTTCACGCCAGAGCAAAAAAAGTTGAGATAACGAAACACTTTCATAATAAAATAAAAATGGTGGCTGTGATTGATACATTTAGGAATACTTTGTCTTGTGACTCACCACTTCTCAATCTAAGATAAGGCAGACGTGCATCACTGACTCATAAATAAATACGCAATTGCGGATTCATGCCTGAACAGCTGTGCTTCTGTTGTCAATGTCAAATATCTGAGGAGAGTTTGAAGAAACGTGGAGGAGTCTGTTACCCTGGCTGACGTGCAGACCACATGCACAGTGAGAGGAGAGCTGTCAGTTGCTTTTACCAGACGCCATCAGCCTAGCTCAGCTGGTTTGGCCAGATTGCTCCAACCAACAGCTGTGTGGTAGAGTCAGTGATGTCACAATAGGTGTGGCCAGAGTCATATATTTATAAATATGTCTCTGGGTGTGGTCTTCTTTCTGTTTTCGAGTAAGCTGGGTGTGATATGTAAATATCCTGTTGCAGTAAGGTATTAATAGGCAAGGCTCCATAGCTCAGTGGTTAGAGCACTGGTCTTGTAAACCAGGGGTCGCGAGTTCAATTCTCGCTGGGGCCTTGATTGTGGGATCAAATATTTTGATTCAAAAGGGAGATTCTCATATTGAAAATATTATTTTTTAAATGGGGCCAGTGAGTTGAATGGCTCCTACAGCTAGTTCACCAACAATATTAAAAACATGATCCATTGATGCTGTCCAGTTCTATCAACTACTTACCCACAGCAATAAATACTACTTCTGACAGCTCTCATATATGTCACTGACCTCATATATGTCACTGACACACACAGCTGCTACAGCTACGATAGTTATTTATCTGTTCCATGTTATTTCATTCACATACAGTAAACATTTGGCGTCTCACCCACAGAAGAGGTAGACAATTGTCCTCCCTCCAGGGAGAATAACTTAATTCTTCTCCACTAATGAGAAGCCACCAGGCACGGGAACACATTTGCATAGAGAGAGGACAATTTCACAGGGAAAAGTATTCAAGGACTCATTTCACCGAATAGATTAGAAGAGCTGAAGGGAAAATCATTCGGTGTACAGCAGAGTATCAAAACTCTACCATGGGAGGATTTGTCGATGTAAAAACCAATATTTATGAAAATAAAACAACGCTAGACTGAATGGTAAACGCAAACAATAAAACAAACGAAGGCCATTAAAATCGGTACTATTGTTTATTTTATCGCCCAGTCAGGTCTCTGTAATCAACATAAATACATGATTTCCTTCAATAGCCCTATTTAGTAGTCTATATTTGCATTAGCCAGGTTATTTGTATGTATGCTTCCAATTGGCAGTGGTTGAGCGCTGTCTATCCCCCAGCCCATGTATTTACTGAGAGCAGAGAAACACCTATGATTGTATTAGAGTATAAGGGATATAAGAGCCCAGACAGGTTTGCTGAACATCCTTTTAGAAGATGGAGGTAACACCATCTGATATCTACAACGGCTTCATCGTAACAGGATCATAAATCCAATGTTACCAGATCTTTCTCTTTTCAACATTTTACAGACGCTCTTATCCAGAGAAACTTGCAGGAGCAATTAAGGTTTAAGTGCCTTGCTCAAGGGCACATCGGCAGATGTGCGCCGCTTAAAGTCCGTGAGTGTAACCTGCCATCTTAAGTACGGTTGGTTGAAAGTAGCTCAAGTACTGTACACTCTTCAAGCCTCTCTTCCCCAGTGAGCTCACCTACATCTCTGAGTCCAGAACAAACACACGGGCTCAATATCACTTCGCTTGCATCCTACGCTACAGAAAACATTAAACGTACAGTGGGCAAGTGGAGACCACCTGAGAGGCTCACTGGGAAGCGAATGACAACAAATGATCTCTGCTTGGTAACAACGAATGCCAACCACCTTTCGAGAGGCAGCATAAACAAGCAACAGAAAACAGAAAACAGAAAAGAAACATTATTATACAGACAAAGGGAAAGTGCACTGTACCCGTCTCTCCCCAAAGCGTGTCGGGAGCGTCTATCTGCACAGCCAAATCGTCCTCTTTCAGCTCCAGTAAGCTCTTCGCAACCTGACAATGAGACCATATTAAACACGATGACTATTATAAGCAATACACAAAAGTTGAATCTGAAGCGAGCACACGGTGTGTGTGTTCGTCAGTGTGTGTATGCAGTAGCCTACGTGAGTGTGTCCCATGCTACAGGCGGCCGTCAGGGCCTGTTGTAAGGCCTGGCCCTTCGCACTGCTCTTCACACCATGCTGCTGTTGGCCCTCCGGGGCCTCTGTGGGGCCCCAGTCCTGGTTCAGCAGGTAGTGGATGATGTCTGGGTGGCCCCTCAGCCCAGCATGGACCAGGGCACACTGACCACTCTTATCAACATGGCCCACCTAGAGGGAGAAACACAGATCAATCAATCAATGAATCCAATGTTTTTACACAGCCCTTGGAACACCAACAGTTGTCACAACCGTATTTACAGTAACCTAGCCTAAACACCAAAGAGCAAACAGAAGCAGATAGTTATGATGCATGACTATATATTCTAAGTTATGAAATGGCAAAGCTTTGCAACAACCCACAGCAGATCAACTTCCAACTTGATTGACATTTTGGTGGAATTGTCAACAAGGTGAGATAACGGCATGGGACTAACAACTGACCACTGACCTTGGCTCCCTTCTTACAGAGCAGGCTGGCCAGTCCTGTGTGTCCTGCTGCGGCGGCTAGACAGAGGGGGGTCATGCTGCTGTCCGAGGCTCCGTCTACGGGCGCTCCCAGCTCCAGCAGCAGGGACACCATTTCAAGGTGACCCAGGTGGGCGTGCACACCCAGCACAGGGGAACGACCAAGCACCTCTGAACGCCCGCTCACACTCGCCCCGCCCAGCATCAGCAGACGACTCACCTGTAGGTACAATTGTTTTTTAAAGTTGTGCGTATGTGTATATGCGTGCATGTGAGTCTCTCACCTTGATGTTGGGAGTGCAGAGGTTGGGTGTGCAGAGGTGTGTGTGTGTGTGTGTGTGTGTGTGTGTGTGTGTGTGTGTGTGTGTGTGTGTGTGTGCGTGCGTGCGTGCGTGCGTGCGTGCGTGCGTGCGTGCGTGCGTGCGTGCGTGCGTGCGTGTGTGTCTCACCTTGACGTTGGGTGTGTAGAGATTCCTGAGGGAGGCCAGGGCGGCAGAGAGGCTGTCAGTGCTCCAGCTCACCCACAGAGCCTGCAGAACACTGGAGGACACACCTGTCCTCTTACTCTGACCCTGAGAGAGAGAGAGGCAGAGATAAGGAGAGAGAAACACTGGTTCAAAACTTCCATAACACACCATCAACCCCCCTCAGTGTATGAGAGGAAGAGGAGAGAGGAAGAGGAGGGAAGCTACTGTACTGTCATATTTGAACTCAGATAGTCTTTGGATTAACGTCCCATTAGTAGTCCATTCAGACATACTAGCTGGTACCTTGAAGATGTGTGCTTTCAGGATATGATGTCCCAGCTCCATGGTCTGCTGCCGGTTCAGCTTGCTCTCCTGTCTGGAGAACATGAAGGCCAACAGAGCATGGCCACTCCTGGGGTCACAGAGGAAGTGGGTGCTCTCTCCGTCCGCCCTCCACACGAGCCACTCTCTAAAGGAGGGGTGGAAGAGCATGCGGGTGCCGTCCCTGCGCCTCACCTAGAGGGACACGGCACAAGATCAGACAGAGGTTGTCGTCATAAATCCACAAGTTGCTGAGATAGTTACTATCACTGGGAGCCAAGTGCAACTCCCACAGAGTGAACGTCACCCAATGAAATGGTTGTATACTACCACCTGATCTAGCTAACAACGTACGGCCGTGTCGCAATAGTCTTTCACGTGTTCTCTCCTCACCAGGACGCAGGCCAGGGTCTCCAGGCGTTGTTGGAAGTCCTCCCAGGACATCTCTCCTCTCACGCCCCCAGCGTTCAGCGCCCGGAACAGCTGCTCGTCCGTCAGCGGGTGTAACGAGGCCAGCACCACGTTGAGTACGGGCAGCACCCGCTCGAAGGTTTGGTCCCCTTCGAACCCCGCATGGCACTGCAGCAGGTACACCTGATGATAAAGAGGACCACAATGGAAATAAGTTGGTTGACTTGATTGTGTTTTGAATCCTGCGTGTTTTACTTCCTTCGCTGGAGCAACTCTATGGGCTGGTGTCCCAGGCACAGATTAAGTGTAGTACTGGACTAAAAAACGATTTTCAATGGAGATTCTCCATTGACCATGCTGTTCAGTCCAGGACTAGGTTTAATCTGTCTGGGAAACCATGTATTTTGAAAGATTTGCCAAATAAAATGTATTAATTCCTTCACCTCAGCCAGAGAGACGGGCACTACCATGTAGTTGCCTCCCTTGAGAACCAGGTGGGCCCTCTGGAACAGGTCCAGGGTCAGTTTTAGGTAGAGGAAGGAGCCCTGGCTGCGAGAGGCCAGGTGGGTGTTGAACTTGCTGAGGAGGAGGGGGTCGGGGACGGTGCCGTTGGGCGTGGTGACGTTGGCGGCAATCTCGGGGCTGACGATGACCCGGTGTTGGATGTAGTCGCTAAGGTCCCCGCCGATCTCGCTGCTCTCTGGGAAGTCGTCCAGTGAGATTCTGGAGAAGGGTAGGAGGGTGGTGATCTCCTGGGGAGACAGGAGACAGCGATTATATTGTCAAATTCTATATGTCGTGGAATTATGTCTGACAAAAATGGATCTCCTGAAACCGTATATATCATACACTGCATTCTCGATCAAAGTGTAACGTAGCTTAGTTATATCTCAGAGTTGAACTTAGTCCACATGCATTGCAACCATGAGCCCAGGAGCACACCGCAACTTCCCACCCAAGAGTCTGCAGTACAAAATCAATACAACACAGTACAATTCTATCCTCCAGCTCCGGCATCACAGCAGAGAGAACCCTTTCTTCTAGTTGTGACAGGTAACATGAAAGAGGGAAAAACACTGAATAATACAAGTGAGGATGAGAACGGTGTTGGCTCACTATGGTGGTGCTGTATGTGCCAGGACAACAGATTAGTCAGGGAGAGGATGGCACCCATTACATCTCTTCAAGCTGCTGCTTCTTCTGACTCACGGAAACATGAAATACAGTAATTGTGTAACACTGTACGCAGGCACTTCTTCTGTAGGATCTTCATTTGACCAGTATTGTCACAGCAAAATAAACCCGCAGCAACAGGATTTGAACGTTTCGTCCATAATGTTGCTTGATTGGTGGTTCGGCAAAAATGTGCTGGCCAAAGTTAGCCTACATGAAGAGTGCAATGCTATTAATGTAACCGTGTTTTACTGCATTTCCTGTGGTGCATGAAAATTCTCAGCACTAAAAGGGGTGATCAAATTAAGATCCTACAGCTGTATATAGGGGATAGGGAGCCACAAATCCACTGACTCTCATTCTGCCAGCTTTCTCACCGATTCACATCAAATCTCTTCAGATGACAGATGCCATCAGAAATGGTGACGTTTGAGCCAGGAGAAGAAAATTACAGCCATAAACGAATAAATCAAATGCAATACCTAAGTTATTATGAAATGATTATTGATGTTTCATTTCCTTGCTGTGCATGCACGATTTGATTAAAGTGCGGTGATCCGATGATTTCACAGTGCCCTGGTTGCATAGCAACTTCGATGGGACCGTGCCTAAAACAGGATATTGGCAACTTCCTGTGAAAGGACCAATTGGGAGATGAGAGAGGATAGAGAGCAGGCAGGGGGATCAACATCTAACATACCTTGCCAACACACACACACACACACTGTAGTGGCGTGTGGTGTCCTCAGCACTCCTGTTACATAACGTCAGGCAGGCTCCCAGGAGCGTTACGGCCCGGAGTGGTAATCCAGGAGGATTATGGGAAAACTGTGTTAGGCAGCAGGAGGGATCAGTGGCCAGCCAACATGTTGGAGGAAACCACCGCCAACGGGCCCTGGTGGAGTAAGCTGACCAGCTAGACTGAGCTACTGTACCCCTGGGTCAGACCAGCAAAGCCATACCATATGAGACACACAAGGCCAGTGAACTATGGGCAAACCCAGATGTACTAAGCTTCTTTTAGTTAAAGTATAGCAGGAGAAAGTGAGCCCTGTATCAGAGACTCAAACCATAGTTTCTACGGTGCACAGACAAGACTCTAACAGACTGTACTGTACCAACAAAAGCCTGGGTCCCTGGGTAGAGGCAAATGCATCACTCACATACACTGGTTACGATCGTTTATCTGTGCTTTGTGACTGTCCTCTCCTCACCAGCAGACAGGTCCTGACAGTGACCAACAGTTTGAGCCAGGAGGGGAACTTGGAGACGATCTTGGTGATGAAGGAAGCGACGGTGTCTCCGTAGTCCGGCTTGTGGAACTCTGCCTCGTTCAAACCATCAACCAGGAGGATGAAGTCTTCTTCCGGGATCTTCCTTTCTACACAGGGAAACAGAAGGGTGGTGGAATTGGGAGAAACGGGGAAGATCGGAGAGAGAGAGAGAGAGAGAGAGAGGAGAGAGAGAGCGGGAAGATGGGAGTTGGAGTAAAAAAGAGCGAGAGCGAGAGAGAGAGAGAGAGAGAGAGAGAGAGAAAAGAGAGAGAGAAAAAAGAGAGAAGAGAGAGAGAGAGAGAGAGAGAGAGAGAGAGAGAGAGAGAGAGAGAGAGAGAGAGAGAGAGAGAGAAAAGAGAGAGAGAGAGAAAGAGAGAGAGAGAGAAAGAGAGAGGAAAAGAGAGAAAGGTGAGAGAGAGGAAAAGAGTGAGAGAGAGAGAAAAGAGAGAAAGGTGAGAGAGAGGAAAAGAGAGAGGAAAAGAGAGAAAGGTGAGAGAGAGAGAAAAGAGAGAAAGAGAGAGAGAGAGAGAAAGAGAGAGAGAAAAGAGAGAAAGAGAGAGAGAGAGAGAGAGAGAGAGAGAGAGAGGAAAAGAGAGAAAGTGAGAGAGAGAGAGAGAGAGAGAGAGAGAGAGAGAGAGAACAAGTACATAACATACGGGCAATAATTGAAGCAGGTTTAGGACGTAAATGTAAGGCACATAGCTGCCGTGTTCCAAACGTATTTTGAAATACTGTACATGACGCCGCAACTGTTTGAAGTGATATGGTTGAATTCCACAGTGCTGCATTGTCAAAATGCCACCATTAATGTCAGAAAGAAAGAAAGAAAGAAAGAAAGAAAGAAAGAAAGAAAGAAAGAAAGAAAGAAAGGAGGTTGTGGTACTCAATGGAACACCAGCCGAAAAGACACAGTGCCGTTTATCAGGCTCAGGGGGTAAGAGATCGACGTGTGCAGGCTCTGGAATATCTAACCTGGGGTCCGTCCAAAATGATACCCTAGTCCCTATGTAGTGCCCTTCTTTAGACCAGCCCTGCTTCCATTCCCCTTTCCCATTTTATACTTCATGAGTAATGTCACAGAGGGACTTGCACCTCAGATGGAGGGTGAGAACACCAGTCACCTCTCCTCAGTCTCCTGTACGGGCCCCTCATCATCGCAACCATTACTTTTAATAAGACAGGAGAGGGGGGATCACAGAGGCATATCTATCCTGTTCCAGTCTAGCTGAGCCGCCGACGCAGCCTCTAATACAGCCCTCCCTGACTGTGTGGAGCTTATATCACTCTATACACTCTGTCACAGTCATCCACTAGTCCACATCATAAAGACGGAGGACGTGTGGTGGAGGCTACTGAACTAACAACCTATTGATCAGGCTGACTGGCTACTATATCATGAGATCTACCAGAGATGGTCTCTTACATTGATATGGCCTGTTATGTACTGCAGTGACCTTGCAAGTCCTGCCCTCTTGTTTTATCCCATACAGTAAGAATAATACACTGGATTAAAGCACTGAGGCAGCGTTTACACAGGCAGCCCAATTCTGATCTTTTGTCCAATTATTGGCAAAAGTGCTGATTTGATTGGTCCGAAGACTAATTAGTGGGAAAATATTAGAATCTGGCTGCCTGTGTATAAGCAGCCTTATAATGCTGATCATTGCTAAAATACTGATCTAAGGCTGCATGTTCCTATTATTTTTTTGACTAATTGGTCTTTTAACCAATCAGATCAGCTTTTTTGCCAACAATTGGGCAAAAGATCAAAATTGGGCTGCCTGTGTAAATGCATATTGATTGGTATGGATACTCCTAAAGTGAAAAAGGTTGTTGTTTGAAGTTATGTTGTTTTTGAAGTTAGAATTGTGTCACGGTCTGTAGCGTTTTTAACTAGTGAACTTATTATCCCAAAATGATCTAGGAGCCCACCACGGAGTCCTAATCAACCGTTTCAGGGGGCGCATGACAATTCATCAAACTGTAAGAGGAGGGGTTGGAGGTGCCGTCTAGCTGGTGAGTAGCAGCTGCAGGTGTTACCACTTACAGAAGTGGATGAAGGGGGTGGGGAGGGGTTGAAGCAGGGTGAGAACATGGAGACTGCAGGAGTAAGTTAGTAGATACCCTTCCGCAGGTTGACGAGGGGCTCCAGGACTCCCCTGCGGAAGGCAGCGATGGGGTCCTGGACACAGGAGCGCAGACTGAGCATGCTCTGTATATGAGGTTCCTTTAGCAGCAGCTCCCTGTAGCCGCTGAGCTGTGGCGCTCTGGACAGCAGGGCGGCGACACTGTGCACAAACTCTGGGACCAGGCAGGTGTAGGTGTTGTCAGCCTGGCAGAAGTGGTAGGACACCACCTAGAGAGAGAGAGAGAGAGAGAGAGAGAGAGGGAGAGGGGGAGTGAGAGAAAGAGAGGCTCCCTAATTGAGCACTTCAATAACGCTCTTTCAGTGTTTTGACTGCCATGAGTGTCTTGAACTTTCCAGAGAAGTAAGTCCTCAACAGACTTTGAATATCTCCATCTCACAAATCAGCATTTGATTTACTCCATTAGGCTAAAGTGACTGCGATTAGTTGCTAATTAGCAGATTGGCTAATCAAGCAGCCACGACGGATCCACTTAATGGAACGGGGGAAAAACATACCAGGGATGTTAAGAGTAAACACACTCTTCCTAGGAAACAAAAACCGACAGGACTTCGGTCTTTGGGACTCGATGCTTTTTATTAATTATTCACCATATCAGTAATTACATGAACATACAGTTAACAGAGCCATCTTGTTCATTTTGTTGAGGACGGAGAAGTATCCATACACCCAGGGGTCATCTTGAATTCAGGAACTCATCAAAAGGGACAAACAGATGTCAGAAACCTTCTCCAGTCAGTCAGAAACCCTCTCCAGTCAGTCAGAAACCTTCTCCAGTCAGTCAGAAACCTTCTCCAGTCAGTCAGAAACCTTCTCCAGTCAGTCAGAAACCTACTCCAGTTGCCTTGGAACCCAATTTGTCAAACTCAACAGTATTACTACGTGAAGCTGCACGACTCTTCATCTCTGAGACCAATTATAGAGGAATTAGGAGTTGGTCTATTGGCAGTGATTCAAGAAAGAAGCCTACTATCTGCGCAAGGCGTAGTTCTGAGATATTGAGCATGAATGTTTTCACATCCCAGATCTCAGAACTGTTTTGAATTGAATTCTTCTTTCAGAACCCATTCAAGGTACCTAAAAGTGCAGAGTATCAAAATACTAAGTGGGGGAAAGAATCACAATTAGAACCTTAGGTTATATGTGGCACAGAATGTTACAATTATTTGCATTTCAATGGAAAAATACAGACATTTAATGATTAAATAAAGAAAAGAGCCTTCCTTCTTTCTAATCATGTCGTCAGATATATTATTTAATGGTCATCACACATTTGTCGAAGTGATAATTCCCTAAAATGACAAATGCACTATATCCTATGGATAACTAAAAAAAACATTAGCTCTGGTTGAGTTAAACGGACATATTTCTCGAGTCCCTGACACCAAAAGTCAGTAAACTACTTGCTAGTTATCAATAACATTTGGTAAGTTTAATACTGTAGAACAAGACAAAAACAGCCATGCCTCTCCCAAGGGCCGTAAACATTCTCAAATGTACTTGTATTTATTTGTTTTACCATAAAGAGCTTACATTATGTGGTGGTGTGGGGGCTGTGCTTTGGCAAAGTGGGTGGGGTTATATCCTTCCTGTTTGGCCCTGTCCGGGGGTGTCCTCGGATGGGGCCACAGTGTCTCCTGACCCCTCCTGTCTCAGCCTCCGGTATTTATGCTGCAGTAGTTTATGTGTCGGGGGCTAGGGTCAGTTTGTTATATTTGGAGTACTTCTCCTGTCCTATTCGGTGTCCGGTGTGAATCTTTCTCTCTCTCGGAGGACCTGAGCCCTAGGACCATGCCCCAGGACTACCTGACATGATGACTCCTTGCTGTCCCCAGTCCACCTGGCCGTGCTGCTGCTCCAGTTTCAACTGTTCTGCCTTATTATTATTCGACCATGCTGGTCATTTATGAACATTTGAACATCTTGGCCATGTTCTGTTATAATCTCCACCCGGCACAGCCAGAAGAGGACTGGCCGCCCCACATATGCTCTCTCTAATTCTCTCTTTATTTCTCCCTCTCGGAGGACCTGAGCCCTAGGACCATGCCCCAGGACTACCTGACATGATGACTCCTTGCTGTCCCCAGTCCACCTGGCCGTGCTGCTGCTCCAGTTTCAACTGTTCTGCCTTATTATTATACGACCATGCTGGTCATTTATGAACATTTGAACATCTTGGCCATGTTCTGTTATAATCTCCACCCGGCACAGCCAGAAGAGGACTGGCCACCCCCTTGCTGTTTGGGGTTTTAGGCTGGGTTTCTGTACAGCACTTTGAGATATCAGCTGATGTACGAAGGGCTATATAAATACATTTGATTTGATTATGGCCATTCTTCTTCTTAAAAATAAAAAAGAGGACCAGAACCTATGATATAAATAATCAAGGACTTGGGACGATAAGATTCTATCAGCAAAATGCATAGTTTTGAAATAATGAGTATTTTTTTCCCAGCTCTCGGAACTGTTTTGTGATGTCTTCCTCTTTCATGTCTGTTAAATTACTAAAATGTCAAATAAAATGACTCAATAAGTATATCACCTTACATGCAATTCCTTTTTTGATTGACAACCCAGAATTGTGTGATTGGATTAGAGATCCAGAGGTGTCTGTGTTTGTGTATGTATGTGTGTGTGTGTGTACGTACCTTGCTGGCCAGGCGTTTGACAGCATCGTCTCGGTGTGCCTCTGGTGTCCCGGGGCAGGTTGTTTCGCTGGGCTGGGGGTCTGTGGTGGGGATGCTGGGCTGGGGCGGCTGTTTGGAGGCTCCGTCTGTCCCCCTATCCCCACCTGCAAGAGGGACACAGCAAGACACACATGTGGACTGTCATTACTTTTTTCAATGGAAGTTGGAGGAGAATAATAATCATTCAATGAGTTTTTTGAAAACCAGCACTCATGACGAGACAAAAAAAATACAAAATCTTGTGCTGTGACTACGAGAGAGCATGTTAAAAGCATCATTGTGGACTGGTTTCCATAATGGATCTAAACATATCTCCAGTAAACAATGTTAATTAAATAAGGCCCTGAGTCACAATGGCAAATCACTTCAGTCTCTGTCAGGCATTTATCATCGTGCACTATAATTAGGTCACTGTCTATAATATATTTCCCTGAGTAGGCACATGAAAGCAGATTCCTACTCTCAACCTAAATGATGTCATTACTTGATGTCATTACTGGCGTGCCATATGGTGCACTGTATCAATTTGCTGGATGGGGACCCGAGAAAACGATATGCGGTGTGAATTCACGGCCATGGATGGTGGGAGAAAAGTGTGGTACTGTACCTAGCTACTGACGTAGCAACGCTTGCGTTTGTGTAACACCAATCACCACACAATCAGTCATAGCTTTCAAAGGTTTTATTCCTGTGTCTTTGTGTGGCTCATCCACTAGGACCAAAATATCTGATGGACCCTCTGCTACTTGCGAGTGATGGTTCGGCAAAAGCATGACGGATCTCAAGGTAGACAATTTCGGGTTGGCTTTTGCCTCGTTCTAAAATTGTCAAACTCATAATGACAAATGTGAATGTTTAAATCACCCTTCGCTGAATGAGTAACCAACCGTTCATCCTTCCATTCCGGGGAACAGGGAAGTGGCAGCTTTCTCAAAAAAGAGATGTTGCATATCAAGAGGTTCCTCCTGTTGATCATTTCAAACAAAGTACCTCCAGAGAAGGGAAATGTGTCTCTTACTTTTGGGGGAGGTGCAGGGGCTCTGGGTGGGGACCTGTTGCATGTGACCTCCATGGCAACTGAGAGCCACCAGCCGCGAGACGACGGCCGTCTTGCCGAAGCCCACATCGCCCACGATAACGGCCCCACGGCCCTCGCAGGTGTCACTCTCCCTTAGGACCTCCTCTAGCCGATGGAACAGCCAATCACGGCCTTGGAACGGTGCATCCATGGCGTCGGCAGGAACCTCAAACAACAACGGCTTCAGCACGATGTCGCCTGATTTGAAGGGAGCGAAGCGCGCTGGACGAAGAGAAAAGAGAAGAACACAGGGGTTACTAACATGACTTCCTGTTCCTTTTAAAGAGTAATGTGGTGTACAACAATAATATAATTGTGTATGGTGGTGTAACACAATAATTGCATGCACTAAGGCAGGATCTCAGTCGGGGTCTCGACTTACTGTTGAGCGCGTTATGATATGGGGTGAAGGTTAATGTTGTGACATAGACAAACACACAATCCAGGATCCACCTCCACACTTCATCCCCCAGGTGGCAGTAACCGGATCTAGATGCTGAGCTTAGCCTTGATAAGCACATAAATGACTGCCAATTAAGATGATCGTCAGTCAGAGTGCTAGTTTAGAGAGCCGTGAGGCGGCTGGTTGGTTTGGTGGCCATGAGGCCTTTCGTTTGGGTTTGAGTCTTTCATTTAGGCCTGTTTGTAGTTTTCCTTTTTTGTATATATTTGTTCCTGTCACCATCTGAACATAATAATCCACTTCGGCTCGTCGACCCAAAGGAGTCAAGGCAGAGCTGGCCCCGGGCTTAAGGTAAGGTAACGCTGATTTCTCACAAAAATGCACACATTCATTCAGGTTACAGACCATGCAACTGGACATAGGACCCCTAGACTTAGCGAGTGCAACAATATTAGCAGGTTAGTTAATCGGTTTCAAGATGCAATTTCGAAATTTAGTTGTGCATCAGAAGTTTTCCTCTTGTTATGTCAGTCACTGACAGTCACTCAATTAGCCCATGTCAGCAAAACATTTTTAGATTGGTAAGTTAGTCTAGCCAGCTATCTAAACTTGTAGTAATCATGGCTGAATTGCCGACCACGTACCAAGGGCACCTGCCCAGGATCCCTGACCGCTGCTGACGGGTGTATAAAATTGAGTACACAGCCATGCAATCTCCATAGACAAACACTGGCAGTAGAATGGCCATACTGAAGAGCTCAGTGACTTTCAACTTGGCACCATCAAAGGATGCCACCTTTCCAACAAGTCAATTCATCAGAAGCCAGGAGAACCCTACCTGCCCGAATGCATAGTGCCAACTGTAAAGTTTGGTGGAGGAGGAATAATGGTCTGGGGCTGTTTTTCATGGTTCAGGCTAGGCTCCTTAGTTCCATTGAATGCAAAAATGTCAACGCTACAGCATACAATGACATTCTAGACGATTCTGTGCAGTTCGGGGAAGGCCCTTTCCTGTTTTTTTGCCCCCGTGCACAAAGCGGGGTCTATACAGAAATGGTTTGTCGAGATCAGTGTGGAAGAACTTGACTGGCCTGCACAGAGCTCTGACCTCAACCCCATCGAACACCTTTGAATTGGAACGCTGACTGCGAGCCAGGCCTAATCACCCAACATCAGTGCCCGACCTCACTAATGCTCGTGGCTGAATGGAAGCAAGTCCCTGCAGCAATGTTCCAACATCTAGTGGAAAGCCTTCCCAGAAGAGTGGAGGCTGTTATAGCAGGAAAGGGGGAACCAACTCCTTATTAATGCCCATGATTTTGGAATGAGATGTTCGACGAGCAGGTGTCCACATAATTTTTTTCATGTAGTGTATCATTTTTGGAAATTAACTGTAAAACTGCACTTTTTTTCCCTCCACCCCATGATAAAATGTGTAGAATTGCAGGAAATGGACTTAAATGTTTTCTCTCCTCAGTCAAGAGGGGGTCCACTAAAAGGTTTTGCCTGTGAAGTGGGGAGGGGGCCCGACCAAATATTGCCTTGGGCCCCCAAAAGGCTAGTGCCGGACCTGCACACACACACATGCCTGCATAAATGCCTGCATGCACACACACACACACACACACACACACACACACACACACACACACACACACACACACACACACACACACACACACACACACACACACACACACACACACACACACACACACACACACACACACACACACACACACACACAAACAGTACCATACCTTTGGCGTCCCTTCCCCCTGTGCTGTTCCAGGGCTGTTTGATGGAGCTTCGCTGGGGAGCAGCACTCCGTTGATCATCCAGGGAGCTCAGATCCTCCAGCTTAGTGGAACTAGTGGCTGCAGGGGAAGACATGAGAGACAGAATGAAGGAGAAGAGAAGTAGAAAATAAAGAATGAGGGAAAGCAGGAAAGAGAGCTTTTTATAGAGTTGTTTCATTCGTTTTGCCTTCAAGGTAGAACATCTTAAACATTTGGGAATAAAATGAACAAACCCCTTCATCGCCAAACAGTATAACTATGGAGCTCTGTCCCCATTTCAACCTACTGTTCTATGGCACCCCAATTCTTTTCAAACATGTTTACTATATTGGGCCTCATATCGGCCATTTTCGCCAAGTGTGAGCAGTGCTAAGAGCAGATGCAAGGCAGGGTAGCCTAGTGGTTAGAGCATTGGGCTAGTAACCGAAAGGTTGCAAGTTCAAATCCCCGAGCTGACAAGGTACAAATCTGTTGTTCTGCCCCTGAACAGGCAGTTAACCCACTGTTCCTAGGCCGTCATTGAAAATAAGAATGTGTTCTTAACTGACTTGCCTAGTAAAATAAAGGTAAAATAAAAAAATAAAATAAAATGTCCCACCGTCAGCCAATCAGCTATAAAGGTTCTCTTCAACTACCTCACAAGTTCATCACAACAATGGCACCAAAGGTATAACATACCCCCTTCAATTCAAGCCCTGGTTTTAACTTAACACACCAAGCCCTTCACTGACACAGAGATATTTAACCAGTGCATGATGACTGAAGCAATTGGCCTATAATTTAGTCTGTCAGTTTCTTAAATAGTAAGACATTGGTTTCAGGGCCTCCCGGGTCTAAGGCAGTGCTGTCTGGGTTCAAGCCCAGGCTCTGTCGCGACCGGGAGGTCCATGGGGCGACACACAATTGGCCTAGCGTCGTCTGGGTTTGGCCGGTAGGGATATCCTTGTCTCATCGCGCACTAGCGACTCCTGTGGCGGGCTGGGTGCAGTGCGCGCTGACCAAGTCGCTAGGTGCACGGTGTTTCCTCTGACACATTGGTGCGGCTGGCTTCTGGGTGGGACGCGTGCTGTGTTAAGAAGCAGTGCTGCTTGGTTGGGTTGTGTTTCGGAGGACGCATGTCTCTCCCGAGCCCATATGGGAGTTGTAGCGATGAGACAAGATAGTAACTACTAACAATTGGATACTATGAAATTGGGGGGGAATAATTTAAAAAAACATGCATGAAATTGGTTTCAACACAAAGCCCTCTAGTTTTAAGTCAAATTAAAATGAAGACTGTTTAAATGAATGAGGTTTTCTCAAATCCGCCTACTTTCAGCAGTATTACATAGCCGCTTCAATGTAATGTAATGTAGTTACTCAAATCTGGCTTATTGCGAGGTCAATAACTCTGATAAATAGCTTAATTATGGGCAACACATTTCTTTCTCAATAAAATCAATTATAGAAGTAGAAAGCTATCAATGTTGACTTCCGGTCCTCCTCATCTTCCCTCACATCAGTAGCCCGCGCGCACAGATGCTGCGCTCCGTAGGTGCATTGTTATGTTTCCCCGGTTGCCATGTTGATTTCCTTTCTAGGCCTACACATACACAAAGCTGCGCATCAAATATAGCCAGACTTTTATACTGCCGTGGAGGTGTGTGTACAATACCGATTACTAGGTCACTACGATTTGGCTGGACGGAATCGTTAAATGTGAGATGTTCCAACTAAGCCCCGTATGGGTGAGCATAAAATACAGGGAGAATCTCAAAGCTGCAAAGAGAACTTTGATGACCTCATATCTCGCCGGGGAATTCTGGCGGAGACCTCCTCCCAGGTAGTACCAGTGATGGCAATACTGGCTGTAGTAACCCGTAGGGGGCTGGGGTCGCACGTGGACATTCACAAAGGGGGATAACACTGTTGTCCTGGCGGCGCAGCATAAGTCTTAGCGGTCGGACTGCACAGAAGTGCCGGGGGAAGAAGGGTCTTCTCTGGGGACCAGCGTTCATGTGTTGAGGGGGAGGGGGGTTTCCGGGCTCCATCAGCCAGGACTAGACATTACACACTCAAAATCTACCCATCCCGGAACATTTTGGCACTCCTGTTGAACGGCTACAGCGGTACGCGCAAGTCTACTCTTGAGCAGGGCTCGAGGGTGGAACAACTGTGTGGAGGGTCTGTCGGATGACTCGTGTGCCAGAGCTTGAAGTTGAGTGTGTGTGTTTGTAGGTGAATGTACGAGCGGAAGGGGAGAGCTGTTCGAGATGTGTATGTGTGTGTGGGGGGCGCGTGTGTGTGCATGCATCCCACAACCGAGGCTATAGGGATGGGATGGAATCTCAAGCGATAACATAAAATAATATCTGCTTCCCTAAATGTAAATGTTCTACTGCCGGTTGCTTTGTCAAAGGTAGCTATCATTTTGGAGGAAGTGGCTACATTATTACGCACACTGTCCCGTCAAATATGAAAGAAATGAAGGTATTCAGAAAAAATCAATACAAACACTAAAGTTATGTAGTACAACTGAGACAAAGGGTCAGAACTGCTTAGCGCTGCTGAACTGGTTGTAAGTGGGTGGCACCTCGTGCTCTTTTCAAGAGATGGGTCCCAACTTCTTATGGGTCCAAGGATCCCTGTGTATAGGAGGTATACTGGAGGTATACTTAGTCTGCTGCTGGAGTTACAGTTTGTACAGCAGTGCATCTATCAGGGTACAGCTACAGTTTGTACAGCAGTGCATCTATCATGGCACAGCTACAGTTTGTATAGCAGTGCATCTATCATGGCACAGCTACAGTTTGTACAGCAGTGCATCTATCATGGTACAGCTACAGTTTGTACAGCAGTGCACCTATCATGGCACAGCTACAGTTTGTACAGCAGTGCATCTATCATGGCACAGCTACAGTTTGTACAGCAGTGCATCTATCATAGCACAGATACAGTTTGTACAGCAGTGCATCTATCAGGGCACAGCTACAGTTTGTACAGCAGTGCATCTATCAGGGCACAGCTACAGTTTGTACAGCAGTGCATCTATCATGGCACAGCTACAGTTTGTACAGCAGTGCATCTATCAGGGCACAGCTACAGTTTGTACAGCAGTGCATCTATCAGGGCACAGCTACAGTTTGTACAGCAGTGCATCTATCATGGTACAGCTACAGTTTGTACAGCAGTGCATCTATCATGGCACAGCTACAGTTTGTACAGCAGTGCATCTATCAGGGCACAGCTACAGTTTGTACAGCAGTGCATCTATCATGGTACAGCTACAGTTTGTACAGCAGTGCATCTATCATGGCACAGCTACAGTTTGTACAGCAGTGCATCTATCATGGTACAGCTACAGTTTGTACAGCAGTGCATCTATCAGGGCACAGCTACAGTTTGTACAGCAGTGCATCTATCATGGCACAGCTACAGTTTGTACAGCAGTGCATCTATCATGGCACAGCTGCAGTTTGTACAGCAGTGCATCTATCAGGGCACAGCTACAGTTTGTACAGCAGTGCATCTATCAGGGCACAGCTACAGTTTGTACAGCAGTGCATCTATCAGGGCACAGCTACAGTTTGTACAGCAGTGCATCTATCAGGGCACAGCTACAGTTTGTACAGCAGTGCATCTATCATGGCACAGCTACAGTTTGTACAGCAGTGCATCTATCATGGCACAGCTGCAGTTTGTACAGCAGTGCATCTATCAGGGCACAGCTACAGTTTGTACAGCAGTGCATCTATCAGGGCACAGCTACAGTTTGCATAGCAGTGCATCTATCAGGGCACAGCTACAGTTTGTACAGCAGTGCATCTATCATGGCACAGCTACAGTTTGTACAGCAGTGCATCTATCATGGTACAGCTATGTGGATAATGGACAGGTATTGATTCTGGTGGTACCGGTAAGCATGGATAAGTATTTCATAAAAGTGTTAAGGATAGTGGTTAGTATCTCAAAATATAACCCATCGTGGTAAATCGTGGTAACTGATGAATTGAATTGCAGCTAGCTATAATTCTAATGGTTTGGCTGATAATAGGAAAAGAAGAGCAGTTTTCACATGGCTAAAGGAGAAGGATTACCATATTTATTGTTTACAGGAAACTCGTTCAATATCTTCTGACGAAGTGGCCGGGGGAAAGAAGAGTAGGATGGTGGAATCTATTTCTGTCATGGGCTAAGGAATTCAAAAGGTCTTATAATCCTACTGAAAGACAATCTACAGTAGATCTTGAGGTGCAATCCGGTAAAATGGATCCTCAAGGAAGATGGATTGCTTTGAATATACTACTTGATGATAAACAGACGTGGCTCATAAATATATATGGGCCGAATAATGACGATCCAAACTTCTTTGACAAAATGTATGATAATCTCATGATTATGTCTCCAAGATACAAATGATTATATTGTAATGGTAGGGGACTACAATACATTATACAGTATATATACACTACCGGTCAAACGTTTTAGGGCACCTACTCATTCAAGGATTTTTCTTTATTTTTACTATTTTCTACATTGCAGAAACTATGAAATAACACATATGGAATCTTGTAGTAACCAAAAAAGTGATAAACAAATCAAAATATATTTTATATTTGAGATTCTTCAAATAGCCTCCCTTTGCCTTGATGACAGCTTTGCACACTCTTGGCATTCTCTCAACCAGCTTCATGAGGTAGTCACCTGGAATGCATTTTAATTAACAGGTGTGCCTTATTAAAAGTGAATTTGTGGAATTTCTTTCCTTCTTTACGTGTTTGAGCCAATCAGTTGTGTTGTGACAAGATAGGGGTGGTATACAGAAGATATCCCTATTTGGTAAAAGACCAAGTCCATATTATGACAAGAACAGCTCAAATAAGCAAAGAGAAACAACAGTCCACCATTACTTTAAGACACGAAGGTCAGTCAATACGGAACATTTCAAGAACTTTAAAAGTTTCTTCAAATGCAGTCACAAAAAACATCAAGCGCTATAATGAAACTGGCTCTCATGAGGACCGCCACAGGAATGGAAGACCCAGAGTTACTTCTGCTGCAGAGGATAAGTTCATTGGAAGACCCAGAGTTACTTCTGCTGCAGAGGGTAAGTTCATTAAAGACCAGCCTCAGAAATTGCAGCCAAAATAAATAAGTAACAGACACATCTCAACGTCAACTGTTCAGAGGAGACTGTGTGAATCAGGCCTTCATGGTCGAAGTGCTGCAAAGGACACCAATAATAAGAAGAGACTTGCTTGGGCCAAGAAACACAAGCAATGGACATTAGACCGGTGGAAATGTGTCCTTTGGTCTGGAGTCCAAATTGGAGATTTTTGGTTCCAACTGCTATGTCTTTGTGAGACGCGGTGTAGATGAACGGATGATCTCTGCATGTGTATTTCCCACCATAAAACATGGAGGAGGAGGTGTGATGGTGTGGGGGTGTTTTGCTGGTGACACTGTCTGTGATTTATTTAGAATTCAAGGCACACTTAACCAGCATGGCTGCCACAGCATTCTGCAGCGATACGCCATCCCATCTGCTTTGGGCTTAGTGGGACTATCATTTGTTTTCAACAGGACAATGACCCAACACACCTCCAGGCTGTGTAAGGACTATTTGACCAAGAAGGAGAGTGATGGAGTGCTGCATCAGATGACCTGGCCTCCACAATCCCTTGACCTCAACCAAATTGAGATTGTTTGGGATGAGTCGGACCGCAGAGTGAAGGAAAAGCAGCCATCAAGTGCTCAGCATATGTGGGAACTCCTTCAAGACTGTTGGAAAGGCATTCCAGGTGAAGCTGGTTGAGAGAATACCAAGAGTGTGCAAATTGGATGGAGAATGGCAAAAAAAATGCACCAAGTTTTCCTTAAACCTTCAATATAGCGACCAAAAATAATCTACAACATTTTGTTACAAACAATGGAGAAATCCTTCTCTCACCAAATTAGATTTTTTGAAAGTGGAGTCATGCATCCTCCGACACAACACCCGCCAGCTTACCCCGGAAGTCAGCCGCACCAAAGTGTCAGAGGAAACACTGTTCAACTGGCACCCGGCCCGCCACAAGGAGTCGCTAGAGCACGATGAGCCAAGTAAAGCCCCACCGGCCAAACCCTCCCCTAACCAGGACAATGCCAATTGTGCGCCGTCCTATGTGACTCCCAGCCACGGCCGGTTGTGGCACAGCCCGGGAAATGAACCCGATGCAATGCAGTGCCTTAAACCTCTGCGCCACTCAGGAGGCCTAAGTAAAACATTTTAAACAAAGGTTCTCTTGTCAAGTTCTTACAATCTCAATTAACGATAAGTTTTGTGAAACCATTCTCCCCAAAAAATGATCTTAAACTATCTGCGACACTAAAAATATATTGCGGTGGCCTATTTACACAGGACGAACTACGGTTGGCAAATGATTCCTTCAGAAAACCCCTGGTCTCGATGGCATTCCAATAGAGATATATCTGCTGAGAGCTCCACTACTACCATGTTTTAATTACTCGTATATACGGTAAATGGCAAACTATCGGACACACAAAAAGAGGGACTGATCTCTCTAGAATTAAAAAGGTCCTACTGGACATTATCCTCAGACGGGATTCTTAAAAGGATGATATATAGGAGACAACATTAGACTAGACTACAGGTAAACCTGTAATCTTTATAGCAGATTTTAAGACAGCCTCGATACAGCAGATCTAGAATCAGTTTATAAGTGCCTGGATTTCCTTCAGCTTTTGAGAATATCTCATAAAATGGATAAAGGTAATGTACAACAACCCGGAAAGTATTCAGACCCCTTGACCTTTTCCACATTTTGTTATGGAGAATAAAAGTATATCAAATGTATTTTTATTTTTGTCCTTAATGGCAAGTCAGAGAATGTTAAACAGGCGTATTTGTAAAACGAACGTGAGTTTGGAGGGTTAAAACTATGAAATATTAAGACATTAAACCTCTTACTTAAAGCCTCCATTATACCAAAATGATATCTAAATCCAAACGGGTTTTCCAGCAGGCTACTAAGAGAAGCACATTCAACGCTCAAAAGTGGTCTCTTTGCCGTTATGTAGATTAAAACCAACCTTTCCCAGTGGTTTGACAATGGAACCCTGTTTAAAGTCTCATCCGTTTGAAATGAAGCCATACAGAGATGGTTACAATTCCAATTTCATCCTTCAGAAGAGTCTGAACAAATACGACAGCAAATAGTACGTCTAAACTGCAACGTACTGATGAAGGAAATAACTATTTTATTGTACAAAAAAATTATAAGAAAGTTATCGTGTATATGAATGACATTGAGAATAAGGACAGTAAAATGTTGAGAAACGAGCAATTAACAAAGGAGTATGGGGATGTATGATCAATACAAAAGTTTAACCAACTCATCACAGCTCTGCCACAGAAAAAATGTCAGGGGCAATTACTCAAAAGGGAAAGGAATTAATTAGTTTCTCTGCCGCCAATCAAAAACCATGCATGGCTTAAAATGACTAGTATAAACGGTAAAATATATCACGTGCACTTAAAAACGAGAGGTTTGACAACTATTCAGGAATACAATTCCAGATAATTGGGAAGAGATGTTCAATGTCTCGATACCATGGCACCGGGTTTTATGAACTGTTATACAAAAATTGACGCATCAATCCGTTCTTTTCAATTGAAACGATCATATAATGTTCTCGCCACAAAAATAATGCTCAATATATTGGGGTGAGGCCTGTGCACACTGCAACGAAGAAACTTGATCAATAGATGATCTCTTTGGTACTGTGATCTCTTTGGCGGCTCACTTTTGGAGTCAGATCCAGGAATGGCTGTTGAGTCAGAAATGTCTGTGTTCAGATGGATGTAGAAACAGCACTGTTTGGAGATCTAAAAAACTAAGATCAATCCATGGAAAATATGAGGACAAATAGAGAGGTTCAAGACCCTCATAAGACATCAACATGAAATAGAATGATATGTATTGCTAAAATAAATAGTAAAATGATAACGTAGTGGGAAAGATGGGTTAGTCTGTCAATATCTGAGGGTTGGAATTGAGATTAGAGGGATTGGTTGACTTGACAATGCACTTAGAGTCCAGTGCAAATGGGAGGAGGCTATATGTACGGTGCATTCGGAAAATATTCAGACCCCTTCACTTTTCCACATTTTGTAACGTTGTTGCCTTATTTGAAATTGGATTCAATTGTTTCCCCCTCATCAATCTACACACAATACCCCATAATGACAAAAAAACAAGATTTTTAAAAATGTTTGCACATAAAAATACAAAACTGAAATACCACATTTACATAAGCTTAGTACTTTGTTGAAGCACCTTGGGCAACGATTACAGCCTTGAGTCTTCTTAGGTATGATGCTACAAGCTTGGCAAACCTGTATTTGGGGAGTTTCTCCTATTCTTCTCTGCAGATCCTCTCAAGCTCTGTCAGATTGGATGGGGAGTGTCGCTGCACTGCTATTTTCAGGTCTCTCCAGAGATTTTTGATCGGGTTCAAGTCCAGGCTTTAGGTGGGCCACTCTAGGACATTCAGAGACTTGTCTCCAAGCCACTCCTGCGTTGTCTTGGCTGTGTGCTTAGAGTCGTTGTCCTGTTGGAAGGTGAACCTTTGCCCCAGTCTGAACGCTCTGGAGAAGGTTTTCATCAAGAATCTCTCTGCAGTTCACTCCGTTCATCTTTCCCTCAATCCGGACTAGTCTCCCAGTCCCTGCCACTGAATAGCATCCCCACAGCACGATACTGCCACCACCATGCTTCACCATAGGGATGGTGCCAGGTTTCCTTCAGATGTGACTCTTGGCATTTAGGCCAATTTAGGTTCAATCTTGGTTTCATCAATCCAGATAATCTTCTTTCTCATGGTCTGAGAGTCCTTTAGGTGCCTTTTGGCAAACTCCAAGCGGGCTGTCATGTGCTTTTAACTGAGGAGTGGCTTCCGTCTGGCCACTCTAACATAAAGTCCTGATTGTTGAGTGCTGCAGAGATGGTTGTCCTTGTGGAAGGTTATCCAATCTCCACAGAAGAACTCTGCAGCTCTGTCAGAGTGACCATCAGTGTCAAGGATTTCCTCCTCTTCTTCCGAAGAGGAGAGGCGAAAAGGATCAGAGGACCAATATGCGGCGTGGTAAGTGTCCATGGTTCTTTTAATACTTTTTTCCTGGTAAATATTTAGCTATCCTTCTGATTATGCATGCTGTTTTAATATTTAATACTTTGTTATATACCCTTTGTTGGCAATGACAGAGGTCAAACGTTTTCTGTAAGTCTTCATAAGGTTTTCACACACTGTTGCTGGTATTTTGGCCCATTCCTCCATGCAGATCTCCTCTAGAGCAGTGATGTTTTGGGGCTGTTGCTGGGCAACACGGACTTTCAACTCCCTCCAAAGATTTTCTATGGGGTTGAGATCTGGCGACTGGCTAGGCCACTCCAGGACCTTGAAATGCTTCTTACGAAGCCACTCCTTCGTTACCCGGGCGGTGTGTTTGGGATCATTGTCATGCTGAAAGACCCAGCCACGTTTAATCTTCAATGCCCTTGCTGATGGAAGGTTTTCACTCAAAATCTCAAGATACATGGCCCCATTCATTCTTTTCTTTACACGGATCAGTCGTCCTGGTCCCTTTGCAGAAAAACAGCCCCAAAGCATGATGTTTCCACCCACATGCTTCACAGTAAGTATGGTGTTCTTTGGATGCAACTCAGCATTCTTTGTCCTCCAAACACGACGAGTTGAGTTTTTACCAAAATGTTCTATCTTGGTTTCATCTGACCATATGACATTCTTCCAATCTTCTTCTGGATCATCCAAATGCTCTCTAGCAAACTTCAGACGGGCCTGGACATGTACTGGCTTAAGCAGGGGGACACGTCTGGCACTGCAGGATTTGAGTCCCTGGCGGCGTAGTGTGTTACTGATGGTAGGCTTTGTTACTTTAGTCCCAGCTCTCTGCAGGTCATTCACTAGGTCCCCCCGTGTGGTTCTGGGATTTTTGCTCACCGTTCTTGTGATAATTTTGACCCCACGGGGTGAGATCTTGCGTGAAGCCCCAGATCGAGGGAGATTATCAGTGGTCTTGTATGTCTTCCATTTCCTAATAATTGCCCCCACAGTTGATTTCTTCAAACTAAGCTGCTTACCTATTACAGATTCAGTCTTCCCAGCCTGGTGCAGGTCTACAATTTTGTTTCTGGTGTCCTTTGACAGCTCTTTGGTCTTGGCCATAGTGGAGTTTGGAGTGTGACTGTTTGAGGTTGTGGACAGGTGTCTTTTATACTGATAACAAGTTCAAACAGGTGCCATTAATACAGGTAACGAGTGGAGGACAGAAGAGCCTCTTAAAGAAGAAGTTACAGGTCTGTGAGAGCCAGAAATCTTGCTTGTTTGTAGGTGACCAAATACTTATTTTCCACCATAATTTGCAAATAGATTCATAAAAAATCCTACAATGTGATTTTCTGGATTTTTTTTCTCTCATTTTGTCTGTCATAGTTGAAGTGTACCTAGGATGAAAATGACAGGCCTCTCTCATCTTTTTAAGTGGGAGAACTTGCACAATTGGTGGCTGACTAAATACTTTTTTGCCCCACTGTATATTAAATAGAGAAGTGGCTCAAGGCAGCTGCCCTGCGGTATTCCACAGTTTAACACATGAGGGGAAGAAAATGAACCATTGATATAGGTGGACTGTTTCCTGTCAGTTAGATATGACTGTACCCAATTCAATGCTGCCTCCTTAAAACCATAATGCATTAATTTTGTCAAAATTATTTCATGATCCACTAAATCAAATGCTGCACTGAAATCTAAAAATAGTACACCCACAAACTTGCCATTATCCATAGCATTGAGCCACTGGTCAGTCATGTCAACCAATGCAGTGGTAGTGGAATGTTTTTTGCGATACGCATGCTGATTGGCTGTAATCAGATAATTATTTTCCATGTACTCCCATATTTGTCTACTCACAATACCCTCCAATATCTTACTGAGTGTAGGGAGTAGACAAATTGGCAGGAGTAATGGGTTCTTTGCAGTCTTTCGGAATAGGACACAGTTTCGTATGCTTCCATACATTTGCAAACATCCCCTTTTCCAGTGACCAATTAAATATGTATCTCAGTGGCACTGCAATCTGGGGAGCAGCACAGCGAAGCAAAAAATTGTCCCTAAGACCATAACCTGCAGATTTACCATCAGGTAATGACTTCAATAGGTTCAACACCTCCTCCACTGACACCATTTGCAGACTAAAAGAGCAGATCTTGTTGAGCATTATATGCTCATCAATCCAATGGACAATCGCTTGTTTGGAAGAATGTATGTTTACATTGTTGCTCAGTAAATTCATTTTCTTTGAAAAAAATCTGCAAAATGATTGTCAACATCAACTGGTTTTGTTATTATTCTCCCTACAACCTCCACACTAGATGGGCATGATGAGATAGATGTACCAAGTAAGCCCTTAACTGTGTTCCATACCTCTTTACAATCAATAAAAGCATTGTTGTAAAATAACTTTTTTTCCCTTCGATTCAATTTAACTGCATAATTACGTAATGTTCTATAATTCTGTTAATCAAATTCTAATTTTGACTTGGCTGCTCAGACTTTTGCCATATTTCTTTGAGAAAAAGCCTCACCCAGTTCATCATCAATCCATGGAGATGGACGGGCACCAACTGTACTCTTTCTTATAGGGGCATGATGGTCCATTACCTCAGTGAGCAAATCAATAAAACATTCTGCGGCGTGATTTAAATCATCCTCTAGATAAATCAGCTCCCAGGGTACAGCAGCCAAATCATTTAGAAATAACTCATGGTTAAATGTTTTAACATTTCTCTTAAACACAATCCTCGGGGGTTTCTTTGGAACCTTGGTGTTTATGGTCACAATATTATGGTCTGTCCAGCCCACTGGCATTGATCTGGCTTTTAAGCATTGCAATGGTATATTACAGAAAATCAGATCAATGCATGTGTCTGAATGATGACCCAACTTAATTGATGATCTAGTAGTATCATTAACCATTTGTTTCAAACCACAGTTCTTGGCATATCTCATCAATTTTGTTCTATTCGAATTATTGTAATCCTTCCAATTTATATTAAAATCCCCCAAGATAAATACATCTTTGTTGCTATCTGTGGCCTGGTCAAACCCAGTACATAAGTTATCCAGATAGCACACCTTAGAGCTAGGAGGTCTATACACACAACCTACCAATATGGGTGCCTGGTGAGGCAGATGTACTTAAGCCCATAGTGCCTCTACTTGACATACATTAAGGTCATCCCTTCTCTTAAATGGTATATGATTCTGAATGTACAGTGCTACACCCCCACCATTCCTATTCCTGTCCCTTCTCAGTAGACTATATCCATGAATGTTAATTTGCCCATCATTTACAGATGCATCTAAATGTGTTTCGGTCAAAGCCAAAATATCAATATTATTTATGTTGACCAAGTTAAAAGCCTCATGTATTTTGTGAGGAAGGCTACATACATTAACCTGAGCCATATGCAGGCCTTTCCTTATCAAGTGAAGATCAATAGAGCAGGTATTCATTATAGTGGAGATCAATAGAGCATGTATTCATTATAGTGGAGATCAATAGAGCACGTATTCATTATAGTGGAGATCAATAGAGCATGTATTCATTATAGTGGAGATCAATAGAACATGTATTCATTATAGTGTAGATCAATAGAGCATGTATTCATTATATTGGAGATCAATAGAGCATGTATTCATTATTGTGGGGATCAATAGAGCATGTATTCATTATTGTGGGGATCATTATAGCAGGTATTCATTAATGTGGGGATCAATAGAGCATGTATTCATTATTGTGGGGATCAATAGAGCATGTATTCATTATATGGGAGATCAACAGAGCATGTATTCATTATAGCGGAGATCAATAGAGCATGTATTAATTATAGTGGAGATCAATAGAGCATGTATTCATTATTGTGGGGATCAATAGAGCATGTATTCATTATTGTGGGGATCAATAGAGCATGTATTCATTATAGTGGAGATCAAAAGAGCATGTATTCATTATTGTGGGGATCAATAGAGCATGTATTCATTATAGCGGAGATCAATAGAGCATGTATTCATTATAGTGGAGATCAATAGAGCATGTATTCATTATTGTGGGGATCAATAGAGCATGTATTCATTATAGTGGAGATCAATAGAGCATGTATTCATTATTGTGGGGATCAATAGAGCATGTATTCATTATTGTGGGGATCAATAGAGCATATATTCATTATAGTGGAGATCAATAGAGCACGTATTCATTATAGTGGAGATCAATAGAGCATGTATTCATTATTGTGGGGATCAATAGAGCATGTATTCATTATTGTGGGGATCAATAGAGCATGTATTCATTATTGTGGGGATCAATAGAGCATATATTCATTATAGTTGAAGTAGTTGATGATACACTACAACACACAAACTCAAATTTGAACATTAAATTAAAATAGCCAGGGAGTTACTCCAGAGTCCCAATTCAATTGCCCGTTGATATAAAGTTTATCCATCACCATGGATACTCGTTGATTCAGGCAACGCTTTTCCTTCATGATGGGATATAGTTTTTTTCTCCTTTCATTAATCTCGGTGGGGAAGTGATCATTCATTCCAAAATCAGTGTTTCTGAGTTCTCTGCCCCTGCTCTTCGTCATTTCCTTTTGCTGAAATTTGTCAAAACATGCAATAATAGCTTATGGCCTTACCTATTCTATGGACTCTGGAGAAAGTGACATTACACACAACATCAGTGGGCAGTTTTAGTTGAGTTGACATAAAGTCTCGGACTGTGTCCTCACAGCCTCTGCTGTTGTCATTCTCCGGTATCCCTGAAAATATTAGATTGTTCCGCATTGATGGACACTGTACATCAAGCAAGGTTTCTTTAAGTTGTTTGTTCTCCCTTTGCACCACCTCCACCTTGCCATGAATAGAGTCTACAGTACCTTTCAAAGCTGTGTTCTCTTTCCTAAGATCATCAATCTGACGTTGGCTAAATTCTAGACTGGGACATAATGCACTGATGTCCTCTCGTAGTATATCCAATATATCAAGTCTGGCAAGCCTTTCATTGATGGATTTGAACAAGTCTACATCCACATCAGTAAACCTCTCCCCACTCGCCCTCTTACTAGGGCATGGTTTGGTTCCACCGTTGATACCTATTGGCTAACC
The DNA here is from genome assembly GCF_023373465.1 of Oncorhynchus keta. Taxonomy (NCBI): domain Eukaryota; kingdom Metazoa; phylum Chordata; class Actinopteri; order Salmoniformes; family Salmonidae; genus Oncorhynchus; species Oncorhynchus keta. The sequence goes on from NC_068450.1 coordinate 55,155,816, forward strand.
TGGTTTTGTTATGTTTTGTTGATTTGGTTGGATGCTTGAATCCTCTGAAACCAGGGACATGTTTCTTTGAGTTCGTAAGTATCTCTCGTCAATGAATCGTTCAAGCTCTTCAATGGATTCTGAATCATCCAGCGTGATTCCAGGCAGAGTTAAACACATAAACACACTGTTCAGCCGTGGTTTATGTGTAATCATGCAATCATGCTCTAATTATCAAGGCCCTTCTTCCCGATTGCTCAGTTTGCCAGGCGGCCAGCTCTAGCAAGAGTCTTGGTGGTTCCAAACTTCTTTCATTTAAGATTATTTATTTTTTCACCTTTATTTAACCAGGTAGGCAAGTTGAGAACAAGTTCTCATTTACAATTGCCATCTGGCCAAGATAAAGCAAAGCAGTTCGACACATACAACACACATGGAGTAAAACAAACATACAGTCAATAATACAGTAGAAAAACAAGTCTATATACGATGTGAGAAAATCGAGATAAGGGAGGTAAAGGCAAAAAAAGGCCATGGTGGCAAAGTAAATAAAATATAGCAAGTAAAACAGTGGAATGGTAGATTTGCAGTGGAAGAATGTGCAAAGTAGAGATATAAATAATGGGGTGCAAAGGAGAAAAATAAATCAATAAATACAGTAGGGGAAGAGGTAGTTGTTTGGGCTAAATTATAGATGGGCTATGTACAGGTGCAGTAATCTGTGAGCTTCTCTGACAGCTGGTGCTTAAAGCTAGTGAGGGAGATAAGTGTTTCCAGTTTCAGAGATTTTTGGAGTTCGTTCCAGTCATTGGCAGCAGAGAACTGGAAGGAGAGGCAGCCAAAGGAAGAATTGGTTTTGGGGGTGACCAGAGAGATATACCTGCTGGAGCGTGTGCTACAGGTGGGTGCTGCTATGGTGACCAGCGAGCTGAGATAAGGGAGGACTTTACCTTTACCTCTTGTAGATGACCAGGATCCAGTGGGTTTGGCGACGACTATGAAGCGAGGGCCAGCCAACGAGAGCGTACAGGTCGCAGTGGTGGGTAGTATATGGGGCTTTGGTGTCAAAACGGATGGCACTGTGATAGACTGCATCCAATTTATTGAGTAGGGTATTGGAGGCTATTTTGTAAATGACATCGCCGAAGTTGAGGATCGGTAGGATGGTCAGTTTTACGAGGGTATGTTTGGCAGCATGAGTGAAGGATGCTTTGTTGTGAAATAGGAAGCCAATTCTAGATTTAACTTTGGATTGGAGATGTTTGATGTGAGTCTGGAAGGAGAGTTTAAAGTCTAAACAGACACCTAGGTATTTGTAGTTGTCCACATATTCTAAGTCAGAACCGTCCAGAGTAGTGATGCTGGACGGGCGGGCAGGTGTTGGCAGCGATCGGTTGAAGAGCATGCATTTAGTTTTACTTGTATTTAAGAGCAGTTGGAGGCCACGGAAGGAGAGTTGTAATGGCACTGAAGCTCGTCTGGAGGGTTGTTAACTTGTTGAGTGTAGGGGGCAGTATTTTGATGTTTGGATGAAAAAAGTACCCAAATGAAACTGCCTCTTTCTCAGGCCTAGAATCTAGAATATGCATATTAGGATAGAAAACACTCTAAAGTTTCCAAAACTGTCAAAATATTGTCTGTGAGTATAACAGAACTGATATTGCAGGCGAAAACCTGAGGAAAATCCAACCAGGAAGTGCTGTTTTTCCTGAAACCTCTCTGTTCCATTCCATGCCTTCCCTCCATTTAAAGGGATATTAACCATATTAATTTTCCTATGGCTTCCACATGGTGTGAACAGTCTTTAGACATAGTTTCAGGCTTTTATTCTGAAAAATTAGTGAGAAAGATCACATCGTGTCAGTGGATGGCTGGCTGCCAGCAACGTTTTGCATGCGCGAGCCGTGCGAGCAGCTTGGAGCAGACATTTTCTCTCTCACTCCTATTGAAAAAGCTAGGGTCCAGTTGAAATATTATCGATTATATTGATATTGTAAAAACAACCTGAGGATTGATTATAAAAAAACGTTTGACATGTTTCTACGAACTTTACGGATACTATTTGGAATTTTCGTCTGCCTCCTCATGACCGCTCGAGCCTGTGGATTTCTGAACATAACGCGCCAACCAAATGGAGGTATTTTGGATATAAAAATAATCTTTATGGAACAAAAGGAACATTTATTGTGTAACTGGGAGTCTTGTGAGTGCAAACATCCAAAGATCAACAAAGATAAGCGATTAATTTGATTGCTTTTCTGACTTTCGTGACCAATCTACTTTTCTGCTAGCTGTTTGTAATGTTTTGTCTGCTGAGAGAGATGTCCTTACATAAACGCTTGGTATGCTTTCGCCTAAAAACTTTTTTGAAATCTGACAAGCCAGGTGGATTAATGTCTTCGAGATAGGGGGCGCTCTTTTAATTTTTGGATAAAAAAATGTTCCCGTTTTAAACAAGATATTTTGTCACGAAAATATGCTCGACTATGCATGTAATTGACAGCTTTGGAAAGAAAAAACTCAGACTTTTCCAAAACTGCAAAGATATTATCTGTGAGTGCCCCAGAACTAATGCTACAGGCGAAACCAAGATGAAATTTCATACAGGAAATGCCCCAGATTCTGAAGGCTCTGTGTTCCAATGTCTCCTTATATGGCTGTGAATGCGCCAGGAATGAGCCTGCCCTTTCTGTCGTTTCCCCAAGGTGTCTGCAGCATTGTGACGTATTTGTAGGCATATCATTGGAAGATTGACCATAAGGGACTACATTTACCAGGTGTCCGCCCGGTGTCCTGCGTCGAAATTATTGCGTAATCTCCAGGTCCATGCGCGTTCCATTTCTTCAGAGGAGAAACTAAACTGCCACGAATGACTTATCATCGAATAGATATGTGAAAAACACCTTGAGGATTGATTGTAAACAACGTTTGCCATGTTTCTGTCGATATTATGGAGTTAATTTGGAAAAAAGTTTGCGTTTTAAAGACTTAATTTTCTGGTTTTTTCTTACCCAAACGTGACGAAGAAAACGGAGCGATTTGTCTACACAAATAATCTTTTTGTAAAAACGGAACATTTGCTATCTAACTGAGAGTCTCCTCATTGAAAACATCTGAAGTTCTTCAAAGGTAAATGATTTTACTTGAATGCTTTTCTTGTTTTTGTTAAAATGTTGCATACTGAATGCCAGGCTTAATGCTATGCTAGGCTATCAATACTGTTACACAAATGCTTGTTTAGCTATGGTTCAAAAGCATATTTTGAAAATCTGAGATGACAGTGTTGTTAACAAAAGGCTAAGCTTGAGAGCTAATATATTTATTTCATTTGCGATTTTCATGAATAGTTAACGTTGCGTTATGGTAATGAGCTAGAGGCTGTATTCACGATCCCGGATCCGGGATGGCTAGAATCAAGAGGTTCAACAAGCTAAGCTATGTTTGGCTATATGTTAAACGGGTGTCCTGATTCTCTGTGGTCACTAAAGATCCCATGGCACTTATCATAAGAGCAGGGGTGTTAACCCCGGTGGCCTGTAGTGTATTTCAGCTTTAAGGGAGAGCGATTCAAGACTCTTGTCCTTAAGTAAAATGGGAAACAAATCGGTCATAGTTCTTCCCTTATGCTGCCCATGTTTTGTGACTTTAAATATTCTGGAGAAAGACACTCAAGGATAAAACACACACACACACACACACACACACACACACACACACACACACACACACACACACACACACACACACACACACACACACACACACACACACACACACACACACACACACACACACACACACACACACACACACACACACACACACACACACACACACACACACACACACACACACACACACACACACACACACACACACACACACACACACACACACACACACACACACACACACACACACACACACACACACACACACACACACACACACACACACACACACACACACACACACACACACACACACACACACACACACACACACACACACACACACACACACACACACACACACACACACACACACACACACACACACACACACACACACACACACACACACACACACACACACACACACACACACACACACACACACACACACACACACACACACACACACACACACACACACACACACACACACACACACACACACACACACACACACACACACACACACACACACACACACACACACACACACACACACACACACACACACACACACACACACTCGAACGCATCTTATAGGAAATCCTCTCACTCTCTGTGTCCATTTTACTTCTCCCCCATCCCCTCTCACCCCCTCTCTCTCTTTTTGCCTCTCTTTCTCTCTCATTTGCTCAATCTTCAGCGACTCATTCAAATGGGCGTTGACCACTAGATCAGTCCATATGCTGTATGGTGGTGATGATCCAAGTGAATCCTCATCCAGCCTGGGATATTAACAGCTCCCTACAGGTCAGGAACATAGCCAGGTTCAGAGACCAGCTCCAATTGCACCTGTTCCGTAGCACAATGTTGTGTTTCTAAGGAGCAGTCCGTTTAACATGTACACCAACATGAGACATACACACTGGTCCATGTATGCTCTGTAGAACCTGATGTCTTCCATCTGATCGGTTTGGTTTCTGAGCGTTAAATATAATGAACCATTAGGTAGAGTAGAGACATGAGGGGTGCCATAAGGAAGCTTGGTAAGGGCTGAGTGCAGGGACAACGATCACATGTGGCAGTACTGATAAGGGGAGGAACCGTTTAAGGCCCAGATCACTCAGCTCCCTGCCTAGCAATAAGGATGCAATGTTCTCTCTGCTCCACCAGACATAGTTCTCTCTACTCTACTCCACCAGACATAGTTCTCTCTAATCTGCTCCACCAGACCTAGTTCTATCTACTCTGCTCCAACAGACCTAGTTCTCTCTGCTCTGCTCCACCAGACCTAGTTCTCTATACTCTCCTCTCTACTGTGTGAGAGAAAGGAGATCCAATAGAAGTGGCTTATGAATTCAAGTCTGGCAAAAAAGCAGCTAACTAGATTACAGTCATTTCCTATGGGAAGCAATCTGCTTGTAGGGGTCTGGATGTGATATAACAGTACAGTAATATCTGGAGAGGGAGATTGTAGATAGATATATACAGATGTTCTGTCTTTGTCTGTGTGTGTGTGTTTGTGTGTGAGCATATGGGGGTGTGCATGTGATTGTAGTGAATCTGCAGTAACTGTTGTATATTAGCTAGGACCAGAGCTAGATGGGGCTTGGGGCTTCTAGGTTTAATCACTCTATTTGTAGTAAAGCTGTGATTGAAGCATCTCAAATAAATAACGCATTTTGTTCCACATGGCAAGGAACTCTCTCTCTCTCTCTCTCTCTCTCTCTCTCTCTCTCTCTCTCTCTCTCTCTCTCTCTCTCCCCCTCTCTCTCTCTCCCCCTCTCCACCTTATGCAGCACATAAATCAATAGTGCGCGGCCCAGCCTCCTGTACTACAGTATAATCTGGCATTACATGAGACCTTTAATCCCCACAGAGTGGAATCAGAAGGGGAATGTCACGTTGCTCGGCTCTGTGACACGTACTGCACAGCTCACAGGGCAGGAGAACCCACTGGAACACCATGTTACAACCCCAACATCACCCTCGTCATGTCCAATCTAGTGAAGAGTCACACCTGGATCTTGGGAAAAAAGCGGTTGGAGGCTGGACCAGGCTATTGTTCAGCGTTAGAACCACTGACCTCAGAGATACAGAGACACACTTCACATCACACCTCCCAACACCACAATGTCCAGTCTACTGCTGAGTCAGCCTAAATCTTGTTCAACCTAGGGCCAGGTTACTGTTAAACAACGTAGAAAACACATTTGACCACAATCTTCCACCTCGAATACATGTCGGTTGGTATAATAATAATAATAAGGATTATGACAAAATGACAAAAGCTCCAGTGGCAGTTGAATGGCAAGAGCTCTCGGGGGGGTCTGCCCTCTTTCAATGGCACCGCAGGAATACTGACATTCTATTCACACACGGCGCCACTTAACTCTCAAGCTGTACTGAAATCAGCAGGCATGCGCGGGACTAACACTTCCTCTCTGCTCGGACCACAACAACAGATAGAAACCCATGTAGGAGCGTGGGCTTTGAAAGAAACCAAAACATGTCCTGTGTCACCCCAAATCACAACCTGAAAGGGAGGTCTATTTAAACAAATATTGCCATGCATGCTCATTTCAAGTAATTTAAGTTGTTCACAAGCAGCATCCCTAACAAGAGTAGAAGAGTCTGTCAGTCATTGCAGTGGATCCACTCCCCTGAGACCATCACCCCCCCCCCGCTCTCCACATCTAACGAAGGAAAAGTTGTCTCTTGTTCTCTCAAACACAGAGGAGAAACAGATGTAGGATAACAACGTAAACCCTCCTGGAATACCGTAGCCGGTAGCGTTCACTGTCTCCATCCTCCAGAGACATAATGCCGTATGCCGTCCTCGTCTAATGACAGAAAGTAGACAGGAAGCAGCTCTGTCTAATGGCTCTTCCACGTCACAGAAACCACATGGTCAGAAAAAGCTTCAGCTGCAGCTGTTTTAACTACACAAATGAATGGAGGAAAGAGAACTTCACCACAAACAAAACGATTGGTTCTAGACACCTGGTCAAGGTGGAGCTGTTTGATTGCCTTTCATGGCTTCCTTTCCTCATCTCCTTTCCCTCATCGCCGCTAAAAGATAAAAGGACTGGATATATCTCCAATGTACTGCTTTCATCTATCATGCACCACCAGGCCAGTAATCATAGAGGAAAGGACACAAGGAAATGAGACTAGTTGAGACTATTGAGACACCACCAGTCAGCGGCAAGAGATGGTCACTCACCTGCCACAGAGTTAGGGCGTGGCATCACCAGGGAAGAAGTGCTGTGCGTGTGGCGCTGTGGGAAGGGCCTCTTGGCTGGGGGCGGAGTTCTGGGTGCCTCTAGGATGGTGATTTCAGACCTGGGCGGGGCCTCGCTGGGTCCTGGCAGGTCGTCCTTGGCGACAGGAGGGCAGGAGTCGCCTTGGTGCCCGCCACGCCCAGCGCCCCTCCAGCTGCCGTCTTTGCTCAGGTCCAGAGTGGAACCACCGCGATCCTCATTCTCAGGAGAGCTGGTGATGGTAGCTGAGGCACAGGGGGAGTAGACAGGGGTGAAGGGGATTACAAACGACAAAACCAAACGGTTGACTCCTAATGAGTGCCTTTTGGATAAGATCAAGTTAGGAATAGCTGTCATTTAGGATGAGCACAAACTCTGCTTCAGTTCACTGTAGTTTTCCAGTCTGGTACGTTATTGGCAGTGACACTGTACCGAGTTAAAGAGTAAAAGGCCGATCATCAGTCACATCAACAGTGGCGAGGCATCAGTCACACATCGACATCAACACAATCAAACGCGTGTACTGTGCTCCCTTTGTCCTTATGTATTTACCGAGAAATACAGGCTCTATTTAGGGAGAAAGATGTCCTATTTTAGAAAGTCCAGACCCGTACGCAGCAAAGACAGCAACGTCCCAGTTTTGTCAAGAGGGACCTGAAGCCTCTCGACTAAAGTGGCACAGGCAAAGAGAGAGAGTCGGGAGATAGAAAGACTACCTGAGAACTCAAAGCAAGGTGAAACAAGTATCATCCATCTCTATTTCTTCAGTGCTGAGGCCCTTACCCTAATCAGGATGATTGACAATGTGAGTACTGAGATATATTATTGAGATATATCGAGGACCAATTGAAGGACGAGACTGTGTTTTTTTTCTTCCATAGAGCTCTCACAATCATGTGCACATATCCATTATTTCTCAGGAGGTGAGAAGAGAACACAACACAAACACAACACAGAAAACATCTGAATTGAAATTGATCCAACTATGGGGGTGATGGTCTATATAAGCCACTCACCTATGATTCCGCTATCCTGGCTCTCAAGTGTGGAGCTGGGGCTCCGGCAGGGACTGGGGCTGAGGAGGGTCCCACCTGGGCTGGGGCTGGGATTGGGAAGACAGGAGGGTGGCCCCCCGGTGCTGCTACTACCCAGGGTGGAGCAGGGGCTGTCTGAGCATGGAGACGTAGTGCTGCAGGTCAATGTGGAGCATGGGCTCACCGCCTGGCCAGAGATATTACACTATAGACAGAGAGAGGAGCGAGAGAGGGAGAGAGAGAGAGATGGGCAGAGAGGGACGAGAGAGAAGGGTGAGAGAGGGACGAGAGAGAGAAGGGTGAGAGAGGGAGAGATGGGCAGAGAGGGACGAGAGAGAAGGGTGAGAGAGGGAGAGATGGGCAGAGAGGGACGAGAGAGAAGGATGGGCAGAGAGGGACCGAGAGAGAGAGGGTGAGAGAGGGAGAGATGGGCAGAGAGGGACGAGAGAGAAGGGTGAGAGAGGGCCGAGAGAGAGAAGGGTGAGAGAGGGAGAGAGAGAGAGGGGACAGAGAGGGGGTGACAGAGAGGGACGAGAAGAGAAGGGTGGGAGAGGGGTATGGGCAGAAGGGACGAGAGGGGGATAGAAAGAGGGGGGATAGAAAGAGGGGGGAGTAGGCGATATCAGTCAAGTAGAAAGTGAGGAGAGATGGATAGAACATGTGGCAAGAGAAGAGAGATATAGAAAGAGAAAGGGAAGGGAGAAGAGAGAGAGAAAGGGAAGGGAGAAGAGAGAGAGAAAGGGAAGGGAGAAGAGAGAGAGAAAGGGAAGGGAGAAGAGAGAGAGAAAGGGAAGGGAGAAGAGAGAGAGAAAGGGAAGGGAGAAGAGAGAGAGAAAGGGAAGGGAGAAGAGAGAGAGAAAGGGAAGGGAGAAGAGAGAGAGAAAGGGAAGGGAGAAGAGAGAGAGAAAGGGAAGGGAGAAGAGAGAGAGAAAGAGGTGTTTTATTTAAATCTCTGTCTATGGACAAGTATTATCAGAGGTATAGACCCTGTTGGCCCCATTTCCAGCTGTCCCCAGGTTAATGTATGGTATATAGGTCATTGTATATAAGTGTATGTGTGTATGTGTGTGTCAATGTCCCCCTCTCCGCCCAATGTCCCCAAACCCCAATATCTGCATCCTTCTTCATATGTCTCCAACAACACCTGAACCCTACATTTCCTAGATCCTATAGGTCTCAACTCATCCCAGCACTCAGCGTTTCTGCCATATTAGAGAACGTTCAGCTCAGTGCTATTCCCACTTTACCACCCCATCAGTTATCGGAACCAGGACACGGTACACTGCTCACAGCCGACACATTGTCTCTATAAAACTGGCTCCATCTGGAGCTCAGGTGGAGGAAGGAGGTTAGGAAAGTGGGGCAATGCTCAAACGGTGATATAATGATACAGTACAGTATATAAACGTCCTGCGGGCTCAACAGCATGTTGAGAGCCAATGCAACAAGATTAAAAGCAAGATATTCAACTGACATCACCTCATGTACACGTTCCATGAAGAAAATGCCATCACAGTATATACTTTCAAATATTAAGTCAAGACTGACTCCGATTTTCTTTTTCAACTGGTAATTTACCTTCAAAGCTGTCGTTTCTAAATCTGCAGCTTAACAAAAACAAACTCTCAATCTTGGATATCATACAAAACATTGCCTTTAAATCTAATTAAAGAAGCCATACAAAAACTCCTCACTTCTGCAAAGAAAACACATCAGCCTCATTTTCATATTTCTGACAACTGACTTTCTCAGTCACTCTCCCTCCTTCCTTCTACCCATCCTTCCCAACATCTTTCATTTCACATACCTTCTTTTCCCTCCGGTCCTCCATGGGGGTGCTAGGCGAGGCTGGGGTCCCTTCTCCCAGTAAGAAGCCCAGCCTGGTCATCAGTTCCTGGGTTGAGAAGGAGGAGGAGCTGGGCTGGAGCTCCGCGTGCAGCTCTGGAGGACAGATGGAGAGAGATGACAGACGAGCGGATAGCACCAAACATACCACACCAAACACACACACACCGTTCTGTAGCGCAGCCCAGTTCAGCTCAGTCCAGCTCAGTTCCTCCTTCCTGCCTTTCCTCCTACCTGGCTACGTCGATTGGATGGAGGATTATGTATACTATGCCAATGGAGGATTATGTATACTATGCCGACGGAGGAGAGGTTAATGTATGCATCCACAGGTCAGCAGCAGCGCCGATCGGCCTCATTACCGATGAAGAGGCTGTGGCTTTCTGCATGACTGAAGCAGCTCCGCCTGCGTGTGTGTCCATATGTGTATGTGTGTGTGTGTGTGCCTGCTCAGCGCTCCCGGTTGGTTAGGAGACAGGCGTAGAATCTCAATGAGCTCAGCTCAGCCCTGGCCTCCAGCAGAGGATAGGCGCCTTTGCACCGCCATCTTTGGCACTGGCTGCCCTGTCCGGACAGATTGGGCTGAGATGAGCAATATGGTGCGTTGATACATCACTGAGAAGGTCCTGATGCCATGACCTTTCACCTCTAGCTCGCCACTGTACAGATGCAGAGGTGGATGGGGAGAGGGTGTTCAATACGACACCTCTATATCCTGTTTACATACAACAGTGAGTTGGAAAATATGAGGATGTCTAGGAAACAGAGATACTATTGACAGAGATGAGGAAGAAGGGAAGGAATGTGGGAGGGCCGAGACACAGCTTGTTGGGCGTTAGTTACTCTCAACCCTTCTTGGGTTAGACACCTTCTCATTCATCTCTCCCCTCAATCCCTCTTGGGAAAACGAGTTCCAAAAGGTGAACCCTTTTTGGTTCCAGGTAGAACCCTTTTTGGACTCGGCTAGAACTCGTTTGGGTTCCATGTAGAACCCTCTGTGGGAAATTGTTTTTACATAGAACCCAGAAGGGTTCTACCTGGAACCAGAAAGGGCTCTTCAAAGGGTTCTCCTGTGGGGACAGCCGAAGAACCGTTTTAGGTTCTAGAATGCACCTTTTTTTTTCTAAGTGTATTCCTCCATTAATTGCCCCTCTCCATCCCTCTCCCCCCTCTCCATCCCTCTCCCCCTCTCCATCCCTCTCCCCACTCTCCATCCCTCCCCCACTCTCCATCCCCCCCCCCCTCTCCCCCTCTATCCCTCTCCCCTCTCCATCCCTCTCCATCCCTCCCCCCTCTCATCCCTCTCCCCCTCTCCATCCCTCTCCCCCCCTCTCCATCCCTCTCCACCCCTAACCCCTCCCTCAAGCCCTCAGGATCGCCCCATTCTTTCAATCTCACTGTCGATATCCTGTCGATATCCTATCCCCGCCTCCACATAATCCATTGCTCTCTCCAATGAACCGTAGAGATGATGCAATACACAGTAAGCAAATAAGAGGAAACAGCCACCACCACCTCACTATTGCATATCCCTCCTCTCTTCTCCGCCTAAAGTCACAACTTCCTCCATCTCTCAGACAAGGGGCGGTGATGAAACGAGCTGCCTGGTTAGACGAAAGGCAGGCACCGGCACCTTTCCTACACGGCAGAGATCACACGCAGAGCTGTTAATCACAGACAGTGAGAGAGACAGAAGGACAAACAGACGCTTGGTGGCACACGGGGCTGAACTGTCTGCAAGAGATCTGACTGTCTGGCTGGAGCTCCTGATTCAACGGTGTACATTACAAATGGGAAAGAAAGAGAGACCGTCAATAGTCGGGTGCCATCTCGGATGGAAATCAAAACAGGGGTATCACCTGAACTAAATGAATCCTGTAATGTCACCCTCCATTATCCAGCTTAATGGAAGTGAAGTAGTAAACCAACCGTAGTCACAGCAGCTGTCCCATTAGCAGCTCCCTTCAAAATGATCACTCTGATACACATTCTCTTTCTGTGAAAAACATACATCTGAAGTCGTTTGGTCCACACTGGGTTGTGTAATAGACTGGGAGCTGGAGCACGCTTGGTTCTTTCTGGCAGAAGGCTGTTCAATCAAATCTTAGCACGCTTCAACCCACTGTGCACAGACGCCAGTTCAACGTCTATTTTTGAATTGCATTTGCTTGAGTGGTCAACTAACGTGGAATCAACAACAACGAAAAGTCACAAAGACATCAGATTAAGGTTCAAAGTTGGGCGGGAAAAAATATGAAATTCCCTTACGTTGCTGACTCTTTGGAAATCCAATCATTTGACATGACATTTTTGAGGGGGGATAAAATTATGTGGAAACCAGTGGAGGCTGCTGATGGGAGGACGGCTACTAATAATAGCTGAAATGGAGTCAATGGAATGGTATCAAACGTGGTTTGCATGTGACACCATTCCATTGACTCCATCCCAGCCGTTAGTATGAGCCATCCTCCCCTCAGCAGCCTCCACTGGTGAAAACAACGTTGATTCAAACCGTTTCTGCCCAGTGGAAAGGCACTCTGGTCAAAGCAGAGATCCACAGAAACTGAGAACAAGATCTGACTCTGCACCCTCTGTCTCAATGAAACAACCCTTTCAAATTTGGGGAGAAATTCTTGTATTCTTTATTTTTTTTGTGCAAAAGAGAATAATGATGTGGCCTGTCAGTCATTACCGAAGTCAGAGTCATTACCGAACATCGAATACATTGAATGCATTGAATACACTCAAATGTATTTTACAGCTATTCATTTCTAATCAATTCATTTGTTTGAGTCTGCTGAGTTGGTTTTTAAAGGCAAACCTAATAATCTTATATGCTGTCGAAATTATACCTCGGCACCATTCAGGGTTCATTAAAATTCATAACGAGCTAAGCACATGGAAAAGCAAATATGGAAAACATCACATTGAAATGTATTGCAAATTAACACAACAATTTGAAGGAAATGGTTAGTAAATGTATGTTATAATGATCTAGATTTACTTTACATTCATAATGGTTATTGGAGATACATTGTGGGTCTATGTGGGCAGTGGAAAATGGTGGTTACTGTTTTAAAAGGCTACCCTCAAATCACACAACTGTTGCTAAAACTAAACAAGACCAACCGAGAGAGAGAAAGTGAGAGGGAGGGTGTGAGAGTGAGACCCAGAGAGAGAAAGAGAATGAGCGAGAGAGAGAGAGAGAGAGAGAGAGAGAGAACAAGATAGACTGCATCCTCAATCTATCAGCCAATGTCTCCATCCATTGCCTAAGTGCCCAACTGATTTCCCACCTGAGGTCAGGAAGCTATAATCAGTGAATCTCTGCGTTCAGCTCTCCATGGCACTATTAGGAACAACACCTCGTAACTAAAACAACCAGACACTTATCGAAAGCTTCATCAATCGAACTCTGACCTCTGCGCGACTAATTCCAGGAAGGGGGTTCGGAATGATTGAAACACACAGTAAACACACCAGCACGCTGTCGCCACTGGTTACGAGAAGCAGACGGAGAATAGCGGAGCTTGGCAACAAGAGGGCAGGAGGATGCTGGAGACAGGCTGCTCCGCCTCAGGACTAGCCCCCAGCCTCTCCACATAGACAGCTGTGCAGGGGATGGCTGGCATTTACACTGTTACCCTCAGCACCACTTAGGTTTGGCAGGTCAATTAAACACATGCGCATGGACACATGCATCCACGTGCACAAATACGCTTGCACATGTGCAGTTGAAAAAAATAACAGCAGGCCGCTAAATCAACTAACATTTAAACAAAACTATGGAAGATTTGTTCTCTTCTCTCTATTCTCTGTCCCTCTCTTCCTCCTTTTCCAAATGTACCGTACCGCATGTCATTCTCTCTCCCCTCCCTTTGCCTCTCATCCACAACTCTCAGTGCAGACACGCTCACACTCACCTCTCTGGGAAGTCTTGCTATTGTTCAGAGCGAAGACGAACGCATCTCCAGGAAAAGAAGGACTCTCCACATACTCCAGCTTCCTGTACGGACCTTCAGTCAGAGCAACAGAGAGAGAGAGTGAGATGGGGGTAACGAGAAAGGGAAGAAAAAGTGAGAGTGAGAGAGAGAGAGAGAGAGAGAGTGAGAGAGAGAGAGAGAGAGAGAGAGAGAGAGAGAGAGAGAGAGAGAGAGAGAGAGAGAGAGAGAGAGAGAGAGAGAGAGAGAGAGAGAGAGAGAGAGAGAGAGAGAGAGAGAGAGAGAGAGAGAGAGAGAGAGAGAGAGAGAGAGAGAGAGAGAGAGAGAGAGAGAGAGAGAGAGAGAGAGAGAGAGAGAGAGAGAGAGAGAAATTTAACTCTTCCAGATGGGATTTGCAGTCGGGAATTTGAATTTCTCCCACCAGTTGGGAGAAGCCAGCATGAGCTCGGATACATGCAGTACAGTATAAACTAATCCCTGTGATGATAACAGCTCAAAACGCCAACATGAGTGTCTGTGTGTGTGTCTGTGTGTCTGTGTGTGTTGAGGTAAAGGTCCACACCACGACAGTAAACTCGAAGCTTCAGCTTGATGCACACCGCACTGCCACCTAGTGTTACTCAGCTAGAAAGCCGAAGACACAAACGCCGAAGACATCTAAACATATAGTGCCTTGCGAAAGTATTCGGCCCCCTTGAACGTTGCAACCTTTTGCCACATTTCAGGCTTCAAACATAAAGATATAAAACTGTATTTTTTTGTGAAGAATCAACAACAAGTGGGACATAATCATGAATTGGAACGACATTTATTGGATAATTCAAACTTTTTTAACAAATCAAAAACTGAAAAATTGGGCGTGCAAAATTATTCATCCCCTTTACCTTCAGTGCAGCAAACTCTCTCCAGAAGTTCAGTGAGGATCTCTGAATGATCCAATGTTGACCTAAATGACTAATACAATCCACCTGTGTGTAATCAAGTCTCCGTATAAATGCACCTGCACTGTGATAGTCTCAGAGGTCCGTTAAAAGCGCAGAGAGCATCGTGAAGAACAAGGAACACACCAGGCAGGTCCGAGATACTGTTGTGAAGAAGTTTAAAGCCGGATTTGGATACAAAAATATTTCCCAAGCTTTAAACATCCCAAGGAGCACTGTGCAAGTGATAATATTGAAATGGAAGGAGGATCAGACCACTGCAAATCTACCAAGACCTGGCTGTCCCTCTAAACTTTCAGCTCATACAAGGAGATCAGAGATGCAGCCAAGAGGCCCATGATCACTCTGGATGAACTGCAGAGATCTACAGCTGAGGTGGGAGACTCTGTCCATAGGACAACAATCAGTCGTATATTGCACAAATCTGGCCTTTATGGAAGAGTGGCAAGAAGAAACCCATTTCTTAACGATATCCATAAAAAGTGTTGTTTAAAGTTTGCCACAAGCCACCTGGGAGACACACCAAACATGTGGAAGAAGGTGCTCTGGTCAGATGAAACCAAAATTGAACTTTTTGGCAACAATGCAAAACGTTATGTTTGTCGTAAAAGCAACACAGCTCATCACCCTGAACACACCATCCCCACTGTCAAACATGGTGGTGGCAGCATCATGGTTTGGGCCTGCTTTTCTTCAGCAGGGACAGGGAAGATGGTTAAAATTGATGGGAAGATGGATGGAGCCAAATACAGGACCATTCTGGAAGAAAACCTGATGGAGTCTGCAAAAGACCTGAGACTGGGATGGAGATTTGTCTTCCAACAAGACAATGATCCAAAACATAAAGCAAAATCTACAATGGAATGGTTCAAAAATAAACATATCCAGGTGTTAGAATGGCCAAGTCAAAGTCCAGACCTGAATCCAATCGAGAATCTGTGGAAAGAACTGAAAACTGCTGTTCACAAATGCTCTCCATCCAACCTCACTGAGCTC
This sequence comes from Oncorhynchus keta, assembly GCF_023373465.1. Taxonomy (NCBI): domain Eukaryota; kingdom Metazoa; phylum Chordata; class Actinopteri; order Salmoniformes; family Salmonidae; genus Oncorhynchus; species Oncorhynchus keta. The sequence continues at coordinate 55,171,489 of NC_068450.1, forward strand.
GAGCTGTTTTGCAAGGAGTAATGGGAAAAAATTTCAGTCTCTCGATGTGCAAAACTGATAGAGACATACCCCAAGCAACTTACAGCTGTAATCGCAGCAAAAGGTGGCGCTACAAAGTATTAACTTAAGGGGGCTGAATAATTTTGCACGCCCAATTTTTCAGTTTTTGATTTGTTAAAAATGTTTGAAATATCCAATAAATGTCGTTCCACTTCATGATTGTATCCCACTTGTTGTTGATTCTTTACAAAAAAATATAGTTTTATATCTTTATGTTTGAAGCCTGAAATGTGGCAAAAGGTCGCAAAGTTCAAGGGGGCCGAATACTTTCGCAAGGCACTGTAATTTTCCAAAAAAGGTATACAGTTCCTTTCCAAAGCTGAGCAGTGGGGGGCTGGGCACTGGGTCAGTGAGTAAGAGGTTGAACTGTAGACCAGTTACTACATAACCCTGGCCTGCCACTGAGAAATCAAGGCATAGTAGAAATAATCAAAAAGCTAATGACATACTATTTGCTTTCTAAACTTCCCCAGCATTCAGTCTTTGGAGATACAGTGAGTTGTTGTTATTGATGTATGGTATCCTGGACAGCATGTACATTTGACAATGGGATTTGAGCATAATCTACTATTTCTCCCAGGGGAAATAAAGTGCTAGCTGTGTGAATAGCCTTTAATCAATCATTAGGCATGTACTTGGCTGTGCTATAAACCCACTGGGCTTAAAAACCAGGCAGAGCCATCATAACCTAATCTCCACAAAGAGCACACAAGAGCCTGTCAGAACCGTGGGAGCTACAGAACAGCACATGTGATCAATATGCTACGAGCGGGAGTCGTCGCTAGGCTAGCAACGAACATAGCAACGAGAACAAGATGACCTGCAAAAAAGAGAATGATGAAAGTATATTCGTTTCTGCAGATGATCTATAGATGTGCCCTTCCCTCTGTGTGTGTGTGTGTGTGTGTGTGTGTGTGTGTGTGTGTGTGTGTGTGTGTGTGTGTGTGTGTGTGTGTGTGTGTGTGTGTGTGTGTGTGTGTGTGTGTGTGTGTGTGTGTACAGTTGAAGTTGTAAGTTTACATACACTTAGGTTGGATTCATTAAAACTCGTTTTTCAACCACTCCATCAATTTCTTGTTAACAAACTATAGTTTTGGCAAGTCGGTCAGGACATCTACTTTGTGCATGACACAAGTACATTTTCCAACAATTGTTTACAGACAGATTATTTCACAGAATCACAATTCCAGAGGGTCAGAAGTTTACATACAATAAGTTGACTGTGCCTTTAAACAGCTTGGAAAATTCCAGAAAATGATGTCATGGCTTTAGGAGCTTCTGATAGGCTAATTGACATCATTTGAATCAATTGGAGGTGTACATGTGGATGTATTTCAGGGCCTACCTTCAAGAAATCAGCCAAGACATCAGAAAAAAAATGGGAGCAATTTCCATACGCCTGAAGGTACCACGTTCATCTGTACAAACAATAGTACGCAAGTATAAACACCATGGGACCACGCTGCGGTCATATCGCTCAGGAAGGAGACGCATTCTGTCTCCTAGAGATGAACGAACGTACTTTGGTGCGAAAAGTGCAAATCAATCCCAGAATAACAGAAAAGGACCTTGTGAAGATGCTGGAGGAAACCGGTACAGAAGTATCTATATCCACATATAATGAGTCCTATATCGACATAACCTGAAAGGTCGCTCAGCAAGGAAGAAGCCACTGCTCCAAAACCGCCATAAAAAAGCCAGACTACGGTTTGCAACTGCACATGGGGACAAAGATTGTACCTTTTGGAGAAATGTTCTCTGGTCTGATGAAACAAAAATAGAACTGTTTGGCCATAATGACCATCGTTATGTTTGGAGGAAAAGGGGGGAGGCTTGCAAACTGAAGAACACCATCCCAACCGTGAAGCACGGGGGTGGCAGCATCATGTTGTGGGGATGCTTTGCTGCAGGAGGGACTGGTGCACTTCACAAAATAGATGGCATCATGAAGCAGAAAAATTATGTGGATATATTGAAGCATCATCTCATCAGTCAGGAAGTTGAAGCTTGGTCGCAAATGGGTCTTCCAAACGAACAATGACCCCAAGCATACTTCCAAAGTTGTGGCAAAACGGCTTAAGGACAACAAAGTCAAGATATTGGAGTGGCCATCACAAAGCCCTGATCTGAAACCCATAGAAAATGTGTGGGCAGAACTGAAAAAGCATGTGCGAGCAAGGAGGCCTACAAACATGACTCAGTTACACCAGCTCTGTCAGGAGGAATGGGCCAAAATTCACTCAACTTATTGTGGGAAGGTTGTGGAAGGCTACCCAAAACGTTTGACCACAGTGAAACAATTTAAAGCAAAGTTACCAAATACTAATTGAGTGTATGTAAACTTCTAACCCACTGGGAATGTGATAAAATAAATAAAACCTGAAATAAATTATTCTCTCTACTATTATTCTGACATTTCACATTCTTAAAATAAAGTGGTGATCCTAACTGACCTATGACGGAATTTTTACTAGGATTAAATGTCAGGAATTGTGAAAAACTGAGTTTAAATGTATTTGGCTAAGGTGTATGTAAACTTCCGACTTCAATTGTATATGTGTGTTCATTAGAAGAACAAAAGCCTAGTGAATGGCTGTTACAGTACCTGGGGACTTGATGCCCATATGTGAGGGCATTATGTAGGACTGGCGATGGACCAGGGGCGAGGAAGGCAGGGAGATGGACTCCCCCTTAGCCAGCTTCCCCCTCGGCCTGCCCCTTGAGGGGTGGGGGTGGTGGGCATGGCTAGGTTCCTGGTAGTGGGTCACCCAAGCACCAGCACCCCTTCGTTGGATGCTGTGGCTGTGGTAATCAGTGACTCCCACTAGAGAGAGAGAGAGGAGAGATATAGTGGGAAAGGTGAGAGAGATTAAAAGGGGAGAGAGAAAAGAGAAGAGAGAGAGAGAGAGAGAGAGAGAGAGAGAGAGAACAAATTAAACTGTAATCAATAACAGGGCCTATCAAAAGGTCTGGAAACGTAAAGGGATAATCCACCCCAAACCACTAATTCTTATGAATAACAGTGTTAAATAACACTAATATGTGAAAACAATATTTTTTTGTGAACAAATGTTTAAATTTGTCGTTACAACAAGGTTGGGAGCAACATGTGAAAATCGCAGTGGAAATCTGTTGCAGCTCAAGTCGACTACAAAACCCACAATGCAATGCTATCTGGGCTGGCTGGCTATTTAGCTAAGTAGCAAACATATCTACACACAATAATACCAAAGTCAATATCAGCATGTGAAGTAGCTAGCTATCTGTAAAATTGCCTAAACCAACTGCACTAGCAATTTAGGAGTCTATCTCACCGAGTTCAACCTGAAGTTCATCTCTGACTAGAGTGAGTGCAGAGGATGTTGCTATGGCAACACTGGCCCTTTCCCACCTTTCCCACAGACAGGGCGCATTGTGGGATGCTACTTGAAAGAGAAACTGAGTTGAATCATTTGGTACACTGTTTAGATTGAGCACAACAAAAAGTGTTATTAAATGTGATAGTGTGTGTGAGGAGAACCATGTAGCTCTGACTCGTTCTGACACGAATTCCTGATTTCACAGATGGACCACTTAGAAGATAAATCTTCTAAGGGGGATTTTTTTTTTTACTTACTGATAGAACATAGGCTTTCACCAAATTGACAGGAGTTGTATGATTTTTATTTCTGGGGGTGGGTTATCCCTTTAAACAGGACCAGTCAAATACATGTTTTGAAGCAACAATAAGTGGACGACATCCCCTTGCATTAAGAGACCGGATCGATTCTTCAAGTCTAGTAGTGGCCTTTTGAAGAGCGGACCGCCTACTGGCAGGTCTTTGAGGAAAGTGGGTTCTGCTTTTGTCTCCTCTCTATGCTAAATGTAATCACTGCCCAGTTGCAATGATGTTAATGATGTGCGTGTGCATTGCAGTTCGTGGCTACTAACTGATGCATAGAGTGCAATAATAACACCGCACTAACTGGGGCTGGAGTAGTATGTAATGTATGTAATGCTACGAAAAAAATGACATTAAAGCAGCCCATTGAAATTTAGCATGGTTTATACAGTGACCTCATTCCTGTGGAAGACAAGGAGACAGATGGTAATCTACATTATATAATGTATTTGAACGACAATCTGCAAGGATACGCAGCCTTAAAAAGCAGAACGTACAGGTTTTGGACAAAAACCAACATTACTTGGTAGGGAGTTGCTATAACTTGATTATAATTAGTAATAAATTCAGGGCCCCTAATCGTGCTGTAAAGTTTCCGTTCTCTTTCTCTGATGCCTCTGAGCGAGCCTCCAGGGCCACAGACTTATGGGAAACATATGCTGCTCATCGTGTAGTCAGGGAACAACTTTCTCTCTCGGGGCTTTTCATCCAATCACAGTCAGCGTCACACGGCGTATACCCATAGGCTTGCTGAGACCAGGGGTCGCCAATTACATTCAGCCCTGGGCCAATTCTTCCTTGAGCGGATGGTCGGGCGGTCGGAACATAGTTATAAATCATTTGTACACTGCAAATTGACCGCAATAATCCCAAACAGATATACTGTAGTATTAGACACAAAAAAGAATCATTTCAAACCTTGATTATATTGCATCGCATATGTCTCTATTTATGCGTGGGAATACTTGGGAACAGATTCCCTACATTAAAATCACTTTGAGATCATTTCCTGGTCATTTTACAGCCTTTTATGTCCAACAACGAAAATGATTTAAAATGTACATGCCATTACTAGCATGGCAGTCCACCTTTTTGGACGAAATCTAAGGACCTAGAGGCATTAATGGTAGATTTCATGGTAGATGGTAGATGAGACTGACACAGTTCTCCGAGTTCTGTAGCTCGTCAACATTCGACGCATTAAATATTTCATGTGCAATATGCTGACTTTGTACCCATACATCTAGAGTGCCTTCTGATTTCCCCCAGACTTCTCTAGGGGTGAACACTCACGTTATGAGAAACTGACAACACCCTTGTTGTTACCACACAGAATGGAGCTAGCTAGTAGCTACATAACTACTGGAAAGAGGCACAACCCCAGAGCGGAAGCACACGGGGCTTAGCATCAATCTGAATAATAGATTATAGCCTACCAAAATAAAGAGGGTTGACTAAAATGATTTAGAACTGGTACGAAAAAGCTATATTCTGTAGTTATACCCCCCCCCTCCCCCCCTTTCCCCCAGAACAGCCTAAATTCAGCAGGGCATGGACTCTGCAAGGTGTTGAAAGCATTCCACAGGGATGCTGGCCCATTTCGACTCCTATGCTTCCCACAGTTTGTGTCAAGTTGGCTCGATGTCCTTTGGGTAGTGGACCATTCTTGATACACACGGGAAACTGTTGAGCGTGAAAAACCCCAGCTGCGTTGCAGTTCTTGACACAAACCGTTGCGCCTGGTGTCTACTAGCATACCCTGTTCAAAAGGCATTTAAATATGTTGTCTTGACCCTTTTGAACGGCACACATACACACAATCCATGTCTCAATTGGCTCAAGGCTTAAAAAATAAGTCTTCGAATTGTCTCCTCCCTTTCATCTACACTGATTTGAAGTGGATTTAACAAGTGACACCAATAAGGGTGCATAGCTTCCACCTGAATGCACCTGGTCAGTCTGTGTCATGAAAAGAGCAGGTGCTCTTCCTAATGTTGTATAGTAACCCCTCATGACCCATAAAGTTATTGATCATTTCAGTATCTTCTTTTTGTGGGTCAGGGCTGTTTGTTTAACCCACTCCAACTTCTCGTGACACACTTTAGGTCTGAGAGGAACTTACAGCAGTGGGAGGCAGCATTCACTCCTTAATTAGGCTAATTGAAATGGCTCTGTACTCAAACACCCGGGGACAGGAAATTCGGAGCAGCCAAGTAGCTACCGTCTTCAATTAGGGCGAGTGCTACTAATGTCAAGGATTGTTTTCACTTCGCCAGAAACGATCTCTGCCCCGAGACTGATACAACAGAGATATAGTACCCAGATTCCAGAATCATCCCCACGGCTCCAGAAATCCATCCGTTATCTATCGGCAAACATGTCAACCCACCCTTTTAATCAACAAAACCATGTGACACTATTATAGTCAGTGAAAAGGTGTTTAGCAACCTGTCACAAACTGTAATGGGTGCAGTGTTGTAGATGGTGTTTGTTCTCTTTCCTACCTGGATCCCTCCTGCTCCTCTTCTCTTCTTTCCTATTCCTCCCAAATACTGCTTTGAACATGTTCAACTGATTACAGGGAGTTCTGTGAAAGATAGTCAATACAAATATATTATTCCCTCTTCAAAAAGTGCTAGTGTAGTAACATGACCATATACTTCTAAATGAGGCAACACTAGTCATGGGAAGATATGGATTACAATGAGCCCTAACGAATCCAGGCACAGTGGTCTGGAATGAAACCTGACAAAAAGGGAAATGTGGAGTACAAATGAATGGATGCAGCTCAATGTGAAATGGATTCCAGATTAGCAACGGTGAATAGCAGAAAATTAGACTTAAAAACAAATGCGAGGCACATGCTGAAATCCGTTTATTTCATCTAACGTTATTACTTACGAATGAATTCACACACGACACAGTTTAAAAAAAAAATGCAACAACTTTGACGCGGCACATTAACGATTATGTAAACTGTAACGTTAAACAATGTAACGGTTTGTCATGATACTTCACGCATCTAGAAGTTGGCACACAAAACAGCCGACACCTCACATTTAACAGTACAAGCAAAATATACCTGTTAAAAAAAAGAAGAGTCAAGTAAAGTTCGTCGAGGTTTCTTCAAAACAACGCATTTCCCTCCATAGCTATAGGAATGTTCATTGCATGAGCCGAGATGTGATCCATCCTCGAAGTTGGAGTTGCTGATGAAAGGTTCTCTCTGTCGAGCGCTTTCTGGGAGCTGCGTGCGCGAGTCCTCGAAGTGAAGAACGTTTGGATGACAAAAATAAATAAATAAAATCCACCAACACCTGCAGTTCCATTCCACAGCTGATTTATTTAACAAAGCCTCATATTCACAACTCTGAATCTTTTTTTAGTGTTTATGATACGCTCTTTTTTTATTCTTCATACACTTCCATTTGACACATGGCACATCTTCGCCAGTGTTGGAAAACATACAACAGGGCGTAATTGGGGGGATGGGGGGGGGAATTCACACACTTAAATAAATCCTGAAAAAAATCCACTAGACACCACATCATACATACACAGTCTACACAGTCTACACATTGAATACAGTAATGTTATGTAACAACACAGCGTAACCATGTTTTTTCTCTGTACAAATACTATTTGACATTTCACAGATATGACTTCATGATATATATTTGGCCAACATGGAAATAATTTATTTTACTCAAAATACAAATTCACATGATTTTCCTTTTGGCTGTAGTCGATTCACCAAGCTAGTTTTGAGATATTTGCTGCCTTTATTATATCCATAACTGTCTTAGTTTATCAACTACAGCTAACATATATTGAACATCATGTTCATTTCTATTTTGAGTAAACTATCCCTTTAATGTTTATTTTTTTACGCAACACTTCTCCAGCACTGCTCTCCATTCTCCACATTTCCAACCAAGCGGATGATTGGCTCGTATCCAACCAACCTCATCATAAAGCCAATGGACCTTCCCTACTGCTGAGAAAAACTAGAACAAACTATCCTGTAATAGAACACGTTCTTTGGCTGACATTACACCACTCCAGAAAACAACAAGCTCTTTCCCACTAAAATATCACACACACACACATACACACACACACACACACACACACACACATTTCTCTTTCTTTCTCACACACACACACACAAACAGACTGATGAGTCGGTCCATGGTTTCTACATGGTTTCTCCACCCCTACACCCAAGAGTCAGGGGATCCAGTGTACTGGTTAGCCTTCTGAGAAGGCCTCCTCGTGGTGGAGTAGAAGTCCACGTAGTTAGTGGTGTTGGTATTGGATTTCAGTCTGTTAGATTGGGAGGTGTTGTATCGCTCTGTGGAGGTCAGGTTCTCTGGCTCGTCCTGGTAAGGCCCAGGCTCCTCCTCCCCGTAACCTTGCGGCGATGACAGGTACATTCTGTAGTTGTTGTAAGTATTCCTATCCGGCTCGTCGGAGTAGAAGACATCTTCCTGCTCGTAAAACAAAAGACAAATTCTTAAGACAAAACTCAGTCCCTTCAAGACAACAAACATGGGTCCTACATGAGAGTGGAGGGACTTTTACACACAACCAGTGACGCAGTGGTAACAAATCAAATTGGTTGGTAATCTCCGATCGCAGTCCGTAGTCCTATACTTTCAATGCATTTTTCCACTACACCATCGAACACAATGAAAGACCAAACTTGTAAGATACATTTAATCCCTTGAACGTCTCTATGCGGACCATTACCCCCAATAACGGACAATAGGGTTGTGTAATCTTATTTTAGGTAACTGAAAGAGAATTTAAAAGCCCAGTGCAGTCAGAATTGAGATTTTCCCTGTGCTTAATATACATTTCCACATAATGAGTTTGGAATAATACTGTGAAATTGAAAAAAAATATGATAATGCCCTTTAAGTCTAAGAGCCGTTTGAAATTAACAAAGTTTCATTCCGTTTGGGTGGGATGGAGTTTTGGAGTGCCCGGTATGTCACCAGGTGGTAAATTAGTTAATAGACCAATAAGAAAGAGGGTTCCAATTCAACCTCTCTGCCAAAAATAGCCTGTTTTCCCCACTCAGACCACTCTCAGACAGGCCTAGCTAAATTCTTGCTAAGAAGCTATTGTTGTTTATTTTTGACACATTTAATTGAAAACAAATCACAGTAAGATACTTGATTGTTACGCAGAAATTATTTGATATTGAGATAAAAACGGCTGCATTGGCCCTTTAAGACAACAGAACCACAACATGTCTTTGTCTTACCTGGGACCTAGGATAGTCCTCTCTTGATGGTGAGGAATAGGACCCGATAAAATATGGTGTTTGCTTTTCTGACCCTGAAAGTGAAAAACAAAGAGAATATGTTGAACTCAACTCGGTGTATGAAACATGCAAAATATTTGCAAATGTTCAACGGAAAATGTACTGGCGAATAAAAAAAGAGACAATATCGTGGCTTACCTGTGTACTGGTTTCTATGTAAACTGTTGTCTCCATAATATGTATCGAGTTGCATAGATGACTGAGCCCTCTGGTAGTTAGAGCTGTGTCTTCTGATTCCTAACATGGCAGGAGAGGAGGTTGCACTACCACCTGAGAAGACATTGCATTCATTCAATCACTCTAATCAACATTATATTTATAATCCACTGGTCAGAAAGTGCTCGACAGTAACCCGGGCCTAGACCTCAAAGAGCAAGCGGAAGCATTGTGGCAGGGAACAAACCTAGAGAGGAACCAGACCCGGAGGGAACGTCCATTGTGGTGTGTGTTGATGAGTAGCTTGAACATGATAGTTGAGTGCTCTCACCTGATTGGCGGGGCACGGGGGACATCTGTAAGGTGCTAGTAGGCAGGGTTGGTTGAGACCTGTACCTGTCTCTCTCCAGAGTGGACACAGGAGTGATGAAATGACCGTGGTGCCATCCGTCCTACAACAGAGATAATTGCAACTCTCCAAGGTTAAAATGGAGCCAAGTCTCTAACTTTTGATATGAGTTAAACGATTATACCAAAACCATTGACTTGTGAAGACACAGTGATCTGACCTGTTTGTAGAGGGTGCGCAGGTCCCTGTACTGCCACAGCGTGTTGAGGACCTGAGCAGCAGCCTTCACCACCTTCATAGAATACCCCTTCCCCCTGCCCTTACTGATGTCCACCAGCTTCTCGATGCCCCCCGTGTCTGCCAGGGCCTTGGCGTTCTCCATGTTCCTGCTGGTGACTTCGTGGAGCGTGCAGCAGACAGACGCCACCGTCTCGTCAGACAGCAGGGAGGGGCTTCCTCCGGGGAGACGATTCACCAGGTCCCGCATCGCATACTTTCCTGAGAGGGGAGACGGGGGCATGAAGGACTTAAGTGTGTGTGGGAGAAAGAGAGCGAGTTTCTGTGTGTGTGTGTGTTTGTGTGTCTGACCTATAAGCTCCTTGTTCCTGCTGTCCAGGGCCATGTTCCTCAGAGCGGTGGCCACAGAGCAGACCACCCTGTCGTTGTCCATCCTCAGCAGCTCCACCAGGATAGGAAGCCCCTTCTCCTTGCGCACCGCCGCGCGGATGTAGGCCGCAAACTGCACACAGGGCATTATGATTTCTATGGTATTTTCATTGAACCTTTCATTCACCCAGGAAGTCCAAGTATGTTATCAGGGCACCATTGCCATTCAATAACACCAGATAAACGGTGTGAAGCGACGCATGACAGACACGAGCGTCAGGTGGGGGTTGTTGGCCTCTTGCGAAATGGATTTGATCTCAATGAGACATCTTAATGACACTAACCTGCATGAACAAAGGTTACAAGGAAACAAAAAGCGGGACACCTTCCAGTTTCCGGCGGAGAGGTTCTGAAGGGATCCGGCGGAGCCCTCCAGGGTGGCAGGGTTGGAGCTCTCTGCCAGCAGGCTGAGGTAGGGCTTCACCACGGCCGGGTGCCACAGCATCTCTGCCCCCCGCGGAGGCTTACCAAACCCCGGGATGGGTCCCACGCCGTCCCACTGAAAGCATAATAAAGAGCATGAGCGGGATATAGGCAGTCGGTTCTAATCAAATCTTGGAGGAGAAACACCCCACAGCATGAAAGAAACGTTGTCACTAACTACCGAGTTCCAAACTGCCTCTGGAGCTTCATGAAATGGGTTTCCGTGGCTGAGCAGCCGCACACAAGCCTAAGATCACCGTGCGCAATGCAAAGAGCCGACTGGAGTGGTGCAAAGCTCGCCGCCATTGGACTCTGTTTGGTGGAGGAGGAATAATGGTCTGGGGCTGTTTTTATGTTTCGGGCTAGGCCCCTTAGGATTTCCCTTCACTGGAACTAACGCTGAAAACATACAATGACGTTGTAGACGATTCTGTACTTCCAACTTTGTGGGAACAGCTTGGGGAAGGCCCTTTCCTATTTCAGCATGATAAAGCCCCCGTACATGAAGCGAGGTCAATACAGAAATGGTTTGTCGAGATCAGTGTGGAAGAACTTGACTGACCTGCACAGAGCCCTGACCTCAACCCCATCGAACACCTTTGTGATGAATTGGAAAGCCTACTGCAAGCCAGGCCTAATCACCCAACATCCGTGCCCGACCTCACTAATGCTGAATGGAAGCAAATCTTTGCAGCAATGTTCCAACATCTAGAGGAAAGCCTTCCCAGAAGAGTGGAGGCAGTTATAGCAGCAAGGAGGGGACCAACTCCATATTAATGCCCATGGTTTTGGAATGAGATGTTCGACGAGCAGGTGTCCAAATACTTAGTGTACATAGTGTATCTTAGCTAATGTTCTGTGTTAATTCTAACACATTTCCAGGCGCCTTTATCATAGGTGTCGGAGTGTGACTTAGCCAAGGAAAGCGGATAACCCCCTACTATACACACCTTATCATCCAGCCAGCCCCTCTTCTTCTTCTTCCTCTTCTTACCCCAGCAGAGGTAGTCTAGGTCCTTACTGGGGGACCCATAGCCCAGCAGGGCATCCAGTTCCTGAGTCCCCAGCAGGCGAGACGAGGGCATCTCTATCTCCAGACGGTAGGACAGGTTCCTCAGAGTACACACACAGTTCTCCACAATCTGGGAGAGGAGGGGGAAGCATTTCAGTGATGCACACAATATACACACACACACAAAGGGGGTAAGATCAGGAACTTCAAGTTGGGATAGCAGAGATCGATGGTCAGATACTGAGTGAAGAGGACTGGTCTAATTCTGGGTAAAGTAGATGGGGTTCAGGCGGATGAGGTGCATGTCATTGTTTCTGGACTAGCCTAAATGTACTACTCTTATAGTAAGCCCACCTTGCTGTCGAAGTCAGAGGTGCTAACGCAGGCCTTGAGGACATAGAGAAGTGAATCCACCAGCCCCTCGCAACACCTCAGCTGACCCCTGGCCTCCTCTCCTGCTGAACTCAGGTTTCTGAAGCAAAACACAGTAGAAAGGTGAACAATACATGCACTTATACAATACATTAAGGGTCACACACACACACACACACACACACACACACACACACACACACACACACACACACACACACACACACACACACACAGAGCGAGAAAAGCCATTTAGCAGACACTTTAATCCAAAGCGATGTACAGTCATCTGTTCTTACAGGGATGACCTCCTCACTTCTCACCTGAGGCAGCCGGTGGTGTTGCGCAGCAGGAGAGAGGAGTGGAACTTGAGCTTGGTCTCCTCTCGGTAGTTGCTGCTGCTCCAGCCGGAGTGGGGGATGACCACAGTGTTGGTCAGGGTGCTCAGAGCGTCCCTGATGATGGTCATCTTGACCGCGTCGCACGACGACAGGTTCCACAGCACCCCTAGTGGTAAACGGGGATAGGCACGGATGTAGTGATCAGAGGACACTGCTCACTACATCGTGCTGAGGTGTGGCCGTAAGGTTGTATCCATCAGTTGATAATGCAGAGACAAGTAAGAAATGCTGTATCAGAAAGCAGGCATACAGACCTAGCTCTAGACCTCTCAAACTCAACTCTGGACCTTAAAGCCAGTTCCACAACGTTTTTGTCATTGGTGCCCTCTAATCAGGGACCGATTTAGACCTGGGACACCAGGTGGGTACAACTAATTAACAGGTAGAACAGAAAACCAGCAGGCTCCGGACTTCGTAGGGTAAGAGTTGAGTACCCCTGGTCTAGTCATAAAAACAGGCAGACAGCAAAATAAAAAGACAGAGACAGACAGTGAGGCAGAGAGACGTACCAGTGACCAGCTCCCGGACTTCGTTGTCGGTGGTTTTCCTCAGCAGTCTGAGCAGAGCGGGAACGCCACCAGAGTTCCTCAGGGCCACCTTGTTGTCGTCGGTAGCCTTGCCATAAACCAGGTTCCTCAGGGCTCCGCAGGAACTCCTCTGCACCTCCACAGCCTTGTGGTCCAGCAGGTCCACCAGGTGCTGGATACCTCCCAGGTGACACACCTGTTAGAAGAGGGTCATTGTCACACACACCTGGAGCTGACAAAAAAGGTATAGTCAATAACACAGTTACTAAAGCAATAAGGCCAGAGGGGGTGTGGTATTTGGCCATTTTACCACGCCTAAAGGCTGTTCCCTAGCACGACGCAAAGCAGAGTGCCTGGATACAGCCCTTAGCCGTGGTATATTGGCAATATACCAAAAACAACCGAGGTTCCTTATTGCTATTATAAACGGGTTACCAATGTAATTAGAACAGTAAACCATTTTTTTGTCATACCTGTGGTCTGCATTCAGGGCTCAAACCACCCAGTTTATATTTGTGTTTTTAGGACTATCCTTTATATTAATTCACCTTTTACTGCAGTGGGCTAAATCAGGGTCACAGAGTGATTCTTGGTAGTCTTTAACCAATCTACTTTGAAACAAAGGCATTATTTTAAATTATGAAAAATATTAATGACATTCCACCCATGACACCACTAGAGTGCGATTTGGTCATTCAACTGCAGAAAGGGGCTATGTGTTTGTGCTTTCAAATCCTCTCTAGGGAAGGACTTCCCATCCCCATATAGTCTGTTTGATCATACACGTCCGCTGAGAGACAGGGACAGACGGGCATCCTGGTACCTCCACTTTGATGCGGTTGTCTCCGTAACACAGGTGCTGGAGGTAGGCTGCAGCGTTGGCCTGGACCGAAGGGAAGTGATGCTGCAGCATGTGGATCACCTCAGGGAGATCGGGGTCACGCCATGCAAACTCCCTGCAGAGGGTGGGGAGGGAGAGCGAGAGAGATACAGAGGGAGAGAAAGAGATAGTAGGAGAGAGATAAGGGGAGAGAGAGATAGTAGGAGAGAGATAAGGGGAGAGGGAGAGAAAGAGATAGTAGGAGAGAGACAAGGGGAGAGGGAGAGAAAGAGATAGTAGGAGAGAGACAAGGGGAGAGGGAGAGAAAGAGATAGTAGGAGAGAGATAAGGGGAGAGGGAGAGAAAGAGATAGTAGGAGAGAGACAAGGGGAGAGGGAGAGAAAGAGATAGTAGGAGAGAGATAAGGGGAGAGGGAGAGAAAGAGATAGTAGGAGAGAGATAAGGGGAGAGGGAGAGAAAGAGATAGTAGGAGAGAGATAAGGGGAGAGGGAGAGAAAGAGATAGTAGGAGAGAGATAAGGGGAGAGGGAGAGAAAGAGATAGTAGGAGAGAGATAAGGGGAGAGGGAGAGAAAGAGATAGTAGGAGAGAGATAAGGGGAGAGGGAGAGAAAGAGATAGTAGGAGAGAGATAAGGAGAGGGAGAGAAAGAGATAGTAGGAGAGAGATAAGGGAGAGGGAGAGAAAGAGATAGTAGGAGAGAGATAAGGGGAGAGGGAGAGAAAGAGATAGTAGGAGAGAGATAAGGGGAGAGGGAGATAGTAAAGAGATAGTAGGAGAGAGATAAGGGAGGGAGAGATAGTAGGAGAGAAAGGGGAGATAGAGATAGTAGGAGAGAGATAAGGGGAGAGGGAGAGATAGTAGGAGAGAGATAAGGGGAGAGGGAGAGATAGTAGGAGAGAGATAAGGGGAGAGGGAGAGAAAGAGATAGATAAGGAGAGAGATAAGGGGAGAGGGAGAGATAGTAGGAGAGAGACAAGGGGAGAGGGAGAGAAAGAGATAGTAGGAGAGAGATAAGGGGAGAGGGAGAGAAAGAGATAGTAGGAGAGAGATAAGGGGAGAGGGAGAGAAAGAGATAGTAGGAGAGAGATAAGGGGAGAGGGAGAGAAAGAGATAGTAGGAGAGAGATAAGGGGAGAGGGAGAGAAAGAGATAGTAGGAGAGAGATAAGGGGAGAGGGAGAGAAAGAGATAGTAGGAGAGAGATAAGGGGAGAGGGAGAGATAGTAGGAGAGAGATAAGGGGAGAGGGAGAGATAGTAGGAGAGAGACAAGGGGAGAGGGAGAGAAAGAGATAGTAGGAGAGAGATAAGGGGAGAGGGAGAGAAAGAGATAGTAGGAGAGAGATAAGGGGAGAGGGAGAGAAAGAGATAGTAGGAGAGAGATAAGGGGAGAGGGAGAGATAGTAGGAGAGAGACAAGGGAGAGGGAGAGAAAGAGATAGTAGGAGAGAGATAAGGGGAGAGGGAGAGAAAGAGATAGTAGGAGAGAGATAAGGGGAGAGGGAGAGAAAGAGATAGTAGGAGAGAGATAAGGGGAGAGGGAGAGAAAGAGATAGTAGGAGAGAGATAAGGGGAGAGAAAGAGATAGTAGGAGAGAGATAAGGGGAGAGAAAGAGATAGTAGGAGAGAGATAAGGGGAGAGAAAGAGAGTAGGAGAGAGATAAGGGGAGAGAAAGAGAGTAGGAGAGAGATAAGGGGAGAGGGAGAGATAGTAGGTGAGAGATAAGGGGAGAGGGAGAGATAGTAGGTGAGAGATAAGGGGAGAGGGAGAGAAAGAGATAGTAGGAGAGAGACAAGGGGAGAGGGAGAGAAAGTGAGTCTAAAAGCACTTTTCCAATCGATCGCTTCCAACATCTACGACACATCATTTGATTTGAATTCATCAATAACATGTCTGGATGTAATCATCACGTGGCTCGACGTGTGTGTGATGTGCGTTGTGTATTTGTACCTAGGATCCTTTTGTATACTGTCTATGGAGGGGGACCTTGTGGCAGCCCTGTCGACCAGACCAGAGTGCCTGGAGAAAGAGGACTCATTGGGCCCCTGTCCCTGCTGGGAGACCCTGTAGGGGTCTGCGTATGACCCTGCGGTGTTCAGCCCATAGCTGCTTCTTTGGTACGCCAGGGTGCTGCAATGGCTTGTGGTCCTCTGGAGGGTCCGCTGAAGGTTCTCCGCACCTGGGAATACAAAGACACAGATATATTCAGGATGGGCCGTAGCCTACACACACACACACACGCACACACGCACACGCACACACACACACACACACACACACACACACACACACACACACACACACACACACACACACACACACACACACACACACACTTCTCCACTTTGAGTCTTGTGTCTTAGAAAAGACAGCCCACATATGAATATCTTGTTGACTGTAGATTGCAAACTAGTCATTACACACTGTGCAAGTCTCTGGTCCCAACGGTCCTAGCCATGTGTAGTTGCGTCTGCTAGTAGTGTGTTGCAGTACCCGTGAGTGTCCTGTAGATAGCGCTGTGTGATCCGTGGTGGGCGTGGGTGGGACTGTGATACAGGGGGCTTTGGAAGGCCCTGTCGTCGTAGACAGGCGTGACGTGGCAGTCAGGAGACATGGCCATCCTCATATCCTGGTCCAGTGGGCTGTGGTGAGTGGCGTAGGAGCTGTGCAGGCCTGAACACACACACAGCAGTGGAACATTAATAGTCACGGCATTATTTACACTGTGTCAGCTGTCAAGATGGGCTTTGAGGACAATGTTGTGGGTGATGGAAGGTGGAGAAATGGGGGTGAATGAATTACTACCAAGGCAGCAGCTACTATTCCTGGTGTCCGAACAGGGTCAGAACAGTTACATCAACAGCCTACATCATTAAATAAAACAATACAACATCCAAGACATTATTATATTATTACTGTAATAATATAAATTACTATATAAAATCCACAATACCACAACATTACAATGTGTCTGTGTGTGTTAGAGTGCGTATGCTTGTGTGTGTGTGTGTGTGTCTCTTCACAGTCCCCAAGTCCAGAACAGTCTCTGGGGAAACACACGGTACTAAATAGAACCATGACGACACGGAACAATTTCACAGGTAACTGAAACGAGCAGTAAAATCAGATAAAACAACAGCTCACAGCACAACGCGGTGAGGTTACCTGATGTGAAAGAGAGTTCCCACGTGGTCATGGTTCTATTTAGTACCGTGTGTTTTCCTAGAGTCTGTTCTGGACTTGGGGACTGTGAAGAGACCCCTGGTGGCATTTAAGGTCCAGCAGTGCTGCTCTGTTCTGGGCCAACTGTAATTTGCCTACGTCCTTCTTTGCAGCACTTGACCATATATCTGGGCAGTAGTCCAGGTGTGATGAAACTATGGCCTGTAGGACTTGTGTAGTTGATTGTGATGTCGAGAAGACCAAGCGGCGCTTTATCACGGACAGACCTCTCCCCATCTTAGCTTCCGTTGCGTCAATATGTTTTGACCATGACAGTTTACAATCTAGGGTTACACCAATCATTTTAGTCCCCTCAACGTGCTCAATTGCCCCATTATTCATTCGAAGATTTTAGGTGAGGTTTAGGGTTTAGCGAATGATTTGTCCCAAATACAATGCTGGTTGAAGTGACCACACTAATGCTAGAGTGCATCTTGGATGGTGCAACGTCTTTTGAAAGCTCAACCTATTGAGATGTACTGTGCAGTATAGGCCTACGGCCAACAAGAATCCCCTGCATCCCTCTGCCTCAGTGTTACGAGCTGTAAAAAGCTATGCTTTATGGCTCTCCAGGGCGCACTTGATTCACTTTGCCAACAGGCTCCTTTCTTTTGGCCCTGTAAAATAGATGGAAACCAATCCATGCTGCTTTGTCATTTACCAAACAACACCCCCCACAGCAGAGCAGTGCTCCGAACGACTCTGGCTACGCCTCAAATGGCACCCTATTGCCTATAAAGTGCACTACTTTTGACCAGATGTCAAGCCCTGACTTTAGAGAGCTATTTATGCCTCTATTTTCCTTTGGTCAGGGTGTGATTTGGGTGGGCATTCTATGTTTTGTATTTCTTTGTTTTGGCCGGGTATGGTTCTCAATCAGGGACAGCTGTCTATCATTGTCTCTGATTGGAAACCATACTTAGGCAGCCCTTTTCCCCACCTGTGTTGGTGGGTAGTTGTCTTTGTTTGTTGGCACTATAGCCTTTAGCTTCACGGTTGTTTTGGATGGTTTATTGTTTTTGTCGGCGTCATGTGAAATAAAGGAATATGTACGCTCACCACGCTGCACCTTGGTCCAGTTCTTTCAACGGCTGTGACACCAGAGCCCTATGGTTAACCTCCGAACACGGGATTTCTAAAACAGGGCTATGTGGGCCAGTAGGGTAGGCTCAGTGATATGACGCGCTGCAGGATGGACCAGGATAAAGGACAAGCGCATCTCTCTGTCGCCACACTGCAGATCTAGTATTTAGTTCATATATTCCCTTTCACACAGAAACCAATGGATCTCTACAGAGCTAAATCGATTCGGAAAGGCAAGAGAGACTGGTACCGTTTTACCCTTTTCAATAATATTTTTCCTACCCTTTAACCAGCATAAAATGACCCTTTAAAGCTAGACTCTTGACTTGCTACATCCATTTTTGGACTTATAAATTAATCATACTGTATATACCCATTGATTCTTGAAGAATATAACTTAAATAAATGCCTCATGAACCGGGTTCAATAGTTATAGGCCTACCCCATCAGAACCCAAAATATACGTTTTTTATTCTCCAATGTAAATAAACACTGTATAGCAGGGTTCCCCAACTAGCGGCCTGCAGAGGATTTTATTTCAAATCTGTTCCAAAGTAATTCCCACACATAAAAGGAGATACTGTAAATGTGATCACAATACAAAATGTAAGCAAGGTTTGAAATTATGATGTTTTGGCCAAATATATGCTTGGGCTTCTTGCGGTCAATTTGCAGTCTTGCTATTATGTTCCGGCTCCCTGACCATCCCCTCAAAAAGAAAATCCTCCCGCAGCTGAATCTAGTTGATGATCCCTGCTGTATAGCCATAAAACATGGTTTAAACTACTATCATTATGTTGATGGATGGTCAGTCCTTGCATACATAGCTTTGCATTTGAGAGTGGTTAAATTTACCCAGGCCCATCCCTCAGCTTCTTACCAAAACACAGGCGGGCTGACCGCTTTGTTTGTTATTGTTTTAATGAAGGATTCCAGCTTTAAGTGTGTGTGTGTGTGTGTGTGTGTGTGTGTGTGTGTGTGTGTGTGTGTGTGTGTGTGTGTGTGTGTGTGTGTGTGTGTGTGTGTGTGTGTGTGTGTGTGTGTGTGTGCATGAACGTGTGTCCTGCTGTATGACTAACCAGTGAGGCTGTCAGGCCGTGACAGAGGCAAGGCGGTCCTCTCGTAGAGCCCGTAGGCGTCATGTACGTAGGGGAGAGCCCCCTGGCGGGGCAGTGTGGAGCCGTAGTGCTGGGGCACAGCCGTCATACAGGACCTCAGAGGAGAGCCAGATAGCCCCCTCCCCTCCACCAGAGACAGTGTAGACCCCAGGCGCCCGGAGACACTACCCATCGCCTGTTGAGGTGAGGTGGCATGACTGGCGCTCCCTGGAAGGGGGCTGGTCCGGAGAGGAGAGTCGCCGTTCCCGTTCCTCTGGTGGGTGGGGGAGTAAGGAGAGGTGGCGCGCTGGAAGGAGGGGGTGGTGCCTGGACCGGGCAGGGAGGAGGGGGGCATGGTGGTCCCGGGGAATATGCTGGCGAGGGGTTTGGGCTCGGTGAGGATGGGTGAGCCGTAGGCGCTGCCGCCCTGGGAGGTGCGGAGAGATACCCGGGACGGGGACACGGCGCCTCCCACACCACACACAGGAGACTGGCCCCGGGAAGAGAGGGAGCCCATCCTCCTCATCACCCGCCCTGATGCTGAGACCTGGGGTAGGAGGGATGCAGGGTGAGTGGGGGAGAGATACCGGGTGTCAGGGAGTGGGGGAGACATACAGTATGGACAAGGCACGACACACAGGAAAGCCAATTCAGTCCTTACATATGGTTATCTTTGACTTTGAGTTGTAAACAGTTTGTGTAGGTTAACTAAGATATCATATAAATGGGCAGGCATTTAAAAGGTTATATCATATGAATACGTGGGCATATAAATAGGTTGTCTGTCACTTCACAGTAGAGGTGGGTTAGTGTATATTGGCTACCTGTGCGGAGGCCTGTCCCTCTGCCCGGGAGCTCCTGCCGTGACTGGGGCTTCCCCTGGGGCCGCTGCCCGACAGCACGTGTCTGGGCTCTGACAGAACCACGTTCTCTCTGCTCACACTGTAGTAACTCATACTGCTGTCCTGGTAGCCACTGTCTGCATAGGACGTCATATGGGCCACAGATCCTGTGAGAGGGAGGCGAGGGGAGGGGTAGAGGAGAACGAGAGGAGGGGGGAAAGGGAGGAGAAGGGGATGTAGGAGAGAGGAGAGGAGAAAGATGGGAGGGAGGAGAGGAAGCAGAGGACAGAATGACATTTGCCTCGTTGGTCTTCAGGTATATTTCAGAGCTAGGCTACACAGCGAATGAGCATTAATGCAATCGATACATTCATAATGAATACAGCATCCCACGGTATGTAAAAGATAAGTGCCCATTTAAAGAAGCATTGTCTGTCACTAAGTTACGGAAAGCGCCCGCTTAGGATGATATACTGTTTATTGTGCATTTTATGGCCAAATTAAAGCCGTGGTTACATTAGTTGTAGATGTTGTCTTAATATTTCATTAGTAAACCACTGCTACGTTATAAACGGCATGTTGTGTCGCAGTACCTGGTATACTTTGATGTTATACCACAGCTACTTTTTATTTCAAAGAATTTTCTGTCTCTTGTCTTCAAAACATTTTCAGTTTTTTGGGGGTTTCAAAGCATTTCTGCCTTTTTTGACTTTCAACCACCCCTTTTTTTGATGTCATTATTCCTGAGTTTTTAAAAAAATAATAATAATCCCATCTAGCCCTAAACGCTCTATATTCTCCACGCTAAATCTAAACTGTCAACAACAACAACAAAAAATGAAGAAGAAGGCAGATGATAAAGAGGATGCAGGAAGTAACAGACCCTCACTGTCATGGGGGGATGCCCTCTCCACTTCAGGGAGGTAGAGTGACCCGTGACCCTGATCAGCTCGGAGGAGACGGGAGGGTGACTGGTGAGAGCTGTCCATTACAGCAGCCCGGTGCTCTCCTGTACCAGACACATCTACTGAGGAAAACATGACGGCGTCATGTCAACCTGTATCCTGTGATCGCTATCGAGACGGTTAAAAAATAAATCACAGGAGGTTGGTGGCACCTTAACTAGGGAGAACGGTCTCGGGGTAACGACTGGAGCAGAGTAAGTGGAATGGTATCAAATACATCAAACACATGGTTTCCAGGTGTTTGATGCCATTTAATTTGCTCAATTCCAGCCCTTATTATGAGCCGTTCTCCCCTCAGCAGCCTCCTGTGGTATAAACGTAGCTTACCTCAAAAGCAGTTTATGATAGGACTCGCTACATGCCCTTGTGCTTGTACTTCCATTGGGCAACCATATGGGTGTCTAGACAATAGGATTTCAATAGGGCTCAATGTGATTTTAATATGGGAGAAGATGTACCTGTGGATCTCCAAGCAAAGGACTTCTCTGATGAGTCACTGTAAAGAAGAGAAGGTAGTGAAATAATGGAGGGAAGGGGGTGGGTCAGGACAGGCATGGAGAGGAGATGAGCGTTAGATCAACATGACAGTTTACAATTTAATCCTGTGTTTGTATTTGTGTGTGTGTGTGTGTGTGTGTGTGTGTTGCATGTTGTGCATTCAGTAAGCCTGGATAAAGGCATTACTGTAGCTACTCATCATCAGTAGCTCCAATGTAGGTGACATGCTGAGAAACAGGGTCAGAGCTCTGTGTGTGTGTGTGTGTGTGTGTGTGTGTGTGTGTGTGTGTGTACCTGCTACTGGCATCATCATCATCATCGCCAGGCGACTCAGCTCCCAGCATGCACCTCTCAAGTTGACTGGCGACGATCTGACGCTCCTCCTCCAGCTCCCGGGTCAGACGCTCAAACTGGAGCTCCTACGGCAACACGGAAGGGACAAACGGTAGAGTCATACTCGCCGAATGACACTTTCTTTCACTGACAACAGCTTCCATTGTGATAAAAATAACCAAGGTACACAGCCTTTGGCATGCTCACTCTGCGTCGATTTTAGAGCATTTTAATGTTTGACCTGTAAAATATCTATGGTCCAAATGAATAAGTCAACAAAAGAGGCTTTGTGGCATTAAGGTCAGAGCTACCCAGATTCATCAGGCAGATTTCACGCTGAACAGGGACGGGTGTTTCTTAATGTGTTTGTCACAAGTCAGCATTATTATAAGAAGTCAATTAAAAACCCTTCAGGGCTACAAATGTCTAAAAATGTGTATATAGACTAGGCAGACTTTATAGGCCATGAGGTGAGACTAACCGCTAAATGACGAAGCATCATCTAATGGAAGCAATCAGTGGCACAGTGGCAGCCAGCCACCAGCTTGAACAGGATGGGTTCTTATCAGGATGGGGTCCTGCCAATGATCCCTCCTCCCATGCCAAGCAGTGCCAGGTTGTGTCTAGTACTGTACCAGCTGAGTGGTGAACTGGAGGCGTCACTGACTGACTGCCCATTGTCACAAACATAAAAGTGTCTCTGTCTAGCGAGAGGCGTCGACCCCAGAAGCTCAGATCCTGTCTGATGTACACACACCAGAGAGAACCAGACGACTTCTGCAACACACTGGAATCCTGCAAACCCACAGGAAACGCAGCCAAAGACAGAGTGTGTGAGTGCAACACACACACAGAGCGCACACACACTCACACCAGAGAATTACTGGGCTCAACCACACGCACAATAAATACAAGTGTGTGTGTGTGTATACACACACACACTCCCTGACAGCTGTCGAACTTCAACAGTTTGCAGCGCATTAGGGACCTCAGTGAAATACGGGCAGGACAGCAGGGTGGGTGATGTAACTGGATTGAACCAGCCTGGCTGGCCTGGTGCTTTAACTCCACCTACAGATCTAGATTAGGATAGAGATGAGAGATGGACCATTCCCGGAAAACTAAACCAGCGGGGCACAGTGTTCATCCTACATACTGGTACCAAACACTCCATGACAACAACAAGAAAATCATCAAGACTTAATTCTTACTAGAACGTCTTGTTCTCTTGGGACTTTTGGCTTTTGGCACGAACATGGCGTTCCCTGATTTTTGAAACGTCTTACTGGGTTTGCCAATTTCTGAATGGCTAATCGCTCATTCAGCATACTGTTTGCTACAGCATCTGATGGACTCCTATTGCTATTCAGAATGAAAATGCTGATTTTGCCAAGATTATTACTGCGGCTCATCATATTACCGCAGTTAGCTGACCCCCACACTTCTGCTGACTCTTCACAAAATCTGACAGAATTCAAGAGAGAAACCCATTAGAAAACACTTAGCCTAAAGCCTTAGGTGTCAAAATACATCAAAACAGCACTGCCATACTCATGCAGCAATACAGTGTACGCAACAACAACAAACAGGAATCAATTAGGTTTTTAACTAAAAGATACAAGAAAATCTATAAAATCTCATCAGGAAGACACTTCCAGTTTTCAGAATGAGACAAAAATGAAAAAAGAGACTGCATTCATTTCCAGTTTTGTGACGGGTTTGATTAAACGTCTGGAATATTGTCACATTAGTCATCGCTCATTTCTGTACTAGCACTCAGGAGGACAGGACAATGAGGCAGCCTACACTGTGCATCTGTAAATCCTGGATCTTCGGATTGAGCGACAGTCTCAGAAAACACTGATCGATCAATGGAGGTTATTTCCTTGTACATTCTAGCATCTCTAAATTCATAAAATAACAGCAGAAGGGAAAGGGGAGGGACAAAGACTCAGAGAGAGAGAGAGAGAGAGAGAGAGAGAGATCGGGAGGGAATGCGATTCATTCCTACTGGGAGAGCACGAGAGGAGCAAAGGAGGGAGCTATTCATACCTGTTCTTTGACCGAGGCCAGTAGGTTGTTGGTGCTGGTGTCTGCTTGGCTGTGCCCGCTCGGCCCCTCTCTGGTCGGCAGAGACCCTTCCCCTTCCTCCCCCATCTCCGTTGCCCGCTGCTCCGGGGATGGCATCCTCCACCCTCTCTGCCCTGTGGAGACATGCCCAGTACACATTACACAGACAATATGTTACTGTCCAGCACTAAAACCCAAACAAGGACTGCAGTGCATGGAAGGCCCAATTGCTTGCCATGTCATTTTGCTACCTATTTGCAATGCATGCATGCACTTCCACCAATGTGACAGGCTGAGAAGCACTGCACAGCACTTCAACTAGAAGCCTGTGTATAATAGCAATACATTTACTACAGCCACTGTCAACGGGATGTCAGCTCTCCTAATGCAAGATGATGCTGCATTACATCAGGGCATTGGTGCAGCCAGTTCAATGAAAATGGACTGTGAGGTCAATGCATGATGGTATGATGATACACTGGAGCTATAACCCCATGATAGATACATTGTAACAAACAAAATCACCGTGTTTGAAGTTTGAACACGCAAGAGAAAATGTACACGGCGCATATGGATATTGAGAAGGTGAATCATCCGACTCTACCTAGGTTAAAATGATAGGAAGCATGTATTTACAATTCTGCAACAGCTGCTTACTTACGAGGCACGAGCTAGTGAGATTCCTTAGCCGCCAGATGTTGCTGATGTACTGCTCAGGGTATACGTCCGTCAGGAATCCATTTTCCATACGACCGCGACAGCTTCATTTTGCAAACAGCCTCGCTAAGACTACATTACTACTTCATCCGTTAGAAATGATTCAATCAATATTCCATGCTTTGGCGAATGTCAATATTATTATTTATGTATCTGCCTTGGCTGTCCAAAATCTACCCAGCTACGGTGCAATTGACTTCTGTGGCACCAACCCACGATTCCAGATAAGTGTGACGTCACCATGCGGTTTGTACACGGAGGTATTTATATGGTAATTCGCTGGGGCCATAGGAATACAACACACTGTTTTCACCTTACAAAATAATAGTTTAATCAACAGATATAGGACATTTAAAGTGGTGTTTTTTCCAAATATATATTGAATGAAATGAATATGCTATCATATTTTGTTGTAATGTAATAAGGCATATGAATGGAATGAATTTGATTGCATATTATTTCTGTTCTATAACCTGTAGGAAGCTATGTGATAGTTTTATACTGTACTTGTCAATAGGCATGATTATTAACACTAGTACTGTTCTGACAGTGTAGCTAATTACCACTTAAATCAAGAAAGAGCACGAGGGGTACATGCACATGCTAATTTATTTTAATGACATATTCACTCATCACTTTAAGAAAGATGTGAGAATAACACATTTGACTGTGTTAATAAAGTGGACCTATCCATCAATGAAAAACTAGGGAAGATTATTACTGTGTATATTTACTGTGCTAAGTGGAAAATGTCTCCAAGCCAGGTAGGGCTGGGCGATATAGCGTGAATACCCGGTCTGGATCAACATGTCATCTATCAAAAACATTTTGTTTTTTATTAAGTGCTAAATAACTGAACAGTTCAACACATTGGACTATTTCACTGTCAAATTTTGCCCTTAAGAATAAAACCGTAATGAAGAAAGCCTGTTAAAATAACTTGTTGCCATTCCAGTCTCATGCACTAATAATAAAACACATTTGGATCTTGTATTATTCAGAAACATAAAATACAGTCAAATAACACCGTGCCGTTGTAAACTATAGTGATATAGTTTTGGCCACATCGCCCAGCCCTACCTTCACGGCAAAGCAAAACCATTTTCACTTCAAAGCAAACAATATCATTGCACGATACAATTGCCACTATTCCCTAAATATGTAGAATGAATTGACACCGTTGTTAGAACATCACAAAAGGTTTCTATCTATCTATGGAATCAATGGCCACCGCCACTTCATAACACTGAACCATATCCTGGTATGAAATAGCATTCCAAACCATGTCTGCCTTCCCATGACAAGTCAATCACTTAGCACCCATGTCTCCATCTTTTTTTTGGCAGAGCTTTCCGATCCTACTCAACATGGGAGCTGAATAGCGTGAGCCAGGCCTTGTGAGTCTCCTTTGTGTGTCTGTACAGTAGGCCTTGTTCACAAACAATCTTCACAGCACCGAAACCATTTTTTTGACACCACAAATAGAAACTCCAGTGTACAGTACTGTTTCATAGTCACACAAATCATCTTCCAATGCAAGAACGATAATATAAACATGACAAGCATCAACAAGCTGCGTCGGTGGTCTGAGAACAACATTACACGGCGTAAAAAAAATAAAAAAAAAGACAAAATATATAAATAAATAAATGAACAGAGAAGGTAGCGTTGCATAATTACAAAACATAACAGTTGGGATGTACGGTAATGAGAGAAAGTGTGTCGCTCAGAGAGAGAGAGAGAGAGAGAGAGAGAACAGACCGTAGAGTGAATGGCATGTGTGGGTGTGTGTATCCACTGTTGTTTTCTACCCCAGATGGACCTCTTCTGTTCTCCTCCCTATTCCAGGTCTTCATCCTCAGGTGCGATGGTGCTCGTCTGTTCAGAGGTCACACCTGAAAGACAACACACACACACACACACACACACACACACACACACACACACACACACACACACACACACACACACAGGTTGGTGATATGTAATAATGGTAAACATTCAAAATGCATTAAATCCCGTAGTCAACCCATATGAGTCATGTTTGGCATTAGTCCAGAATTTCCATACGGTATGAAATAAACACTTTAATTGTTTGATTTAAAGGTTGTTTGATTTAGCAGAATAAACATATAGTGCTGCTGCTAATTCCTCCAAAATACATGTCGAGGAAAAGTCTGTCCGAGACCATAAGGCAAAGTCATTTGTCGTACTTGAGCAGTCATCCTCGTTGGTGGACTTCTTCTCATCCTCTATGTAGCCAAAGCTCAGCAGCTTGGACATGCTCACAGGAGCAGTTTTCTTCTCAACGGACCTGTCCATAGTAAAATCACTTTGACTGAGAGGTTGGAAATTCAATGGTGTTAGTGGTTATGTTGAATTTATAACTTCCAACATTACACAAATGATATACTACACCGCTTATAAAGGTTCTACAAACATATCGCATACTGATACACGCATATTTCAGCATGTTGGTATTATTAAGCGTGAAGTGAAATGGAATTCCAGAATGAATAGGAGATGTGGAATACAGAGGCAGGCACTCACGTCTTCTTGTATTTGTTGATCTCCATATAACCACCTTGGCTTAGAGACATGTTCTCCATTTGGCTGGACGCATCAGTGACTGTGGGGTTCTGCACACAAGAATACAAACCAGCTCAAACCAGTCGGTCAGGCCCAGTACAAGAATACACATTGTATGAAGTATACGAGCGCATGGAACACTTCTACCAATGAAATGGAGGACCGAGTAAATAAATGGGTGAAGATGTGACGACCACAGCAATCTGGTTGGCAGTCAAACAAATGAAATGATGTTACAGCGCACTGGTGAAAAACAAGGCAAAGAATTTCAACAGAAGTCAACCTCCCCAATCCCTTTCTGAACGCAACGACGGGGTCAACTCAAGAGATGAACTGAGGGAAAAAATAAAGGGAGGGGATGATGGTAAATGAGAACAACTGTGTCAGTGATGAGGGGGGTTTGTTGGGGCCATTGAATTCACCTTCTCTTTATAGCTATCACTCTCCCTTTCCCAGGCTGAAATATCATCAGTACCGAAGGGAGCAGCTAGAGGTTGCCTTTTGCCGTATCCTTGACAATCATCAGGGGATGCTGCTTTACTTCCGCTGTAAAGCACAAAACCATTGTAATACCCCTACATTGGCCACTGCTTTTGGCCAAGAGGCATCCATTTGAGAACCCTGGCTTGGACGACTAAAGGTACACCATCACCAAGAGTCAAGATGTAACTTCCCATTCTAAACATGACCTGTTTCATCTGTTTTCAAGACACATACAGACATGACATGATGCAGAACGTTTTCTTAGGCCTGGCATATTGTTCCGTGATCCCACTTTAGAAAATGAGACATTCCAATAATATTTTCATCAAACAGAGCCAACGAACCAACGGGGTTCGGGGTCCTTACCTCTGAGATTCAGCTGAGAACCAATCAGGCGAGTTGTAGGATTTATTAGGCCGAGCCTCCTCCTTGTTGTCCTCATGCCACAGTAAACCTGTGGAAGGACACATAGCACAAGGTACTTAAAAGTAGGAACATGACTAAACATGAATTCCTGTTTTTTGAAAAGCAGTCTTTTTTAATTTCCTCTGGGAGTTCAACGCCTCTCCCCTATTTGACCTAGATATTTTTGGGTGTATGTATTGATATGCAGGCTGCGCATGTCGTTCTGTCCTTGAGCCGTTTGTGTCTATTAATGTCATGAATTATGTCACGTTTCATGTTCTGTGTGAAACCCCAGGGAGAGTAGCTGCAACTTTCGCAACAGCTAATGGGGATCCTAATAATATACCAAATACCAAATGAGATGAGCATGATATATAGAGCAATTCACTATCATTTGAACTAGCTAATATTATTACAGCCACACTAATCTGTGTCCTATGAGGACATAGTAATGACCATGTACTGAAGTGTAAAGCGTGTATCTACTGTAAAGCAGCACAAAGTTATGACACAAAACATTGTTACCCTTCTGTCCTCCTCCTTTGGCAAGTTTGACATAGTCGGAGTCGGAGTCGAATATTCCCACACGCCTTCCACTGGTCCTGGCCTCAGGAGCACCCTCAGTGGCTTCCTGACACAGCCCGGGGATCTGGGAAGTGGGTCCCGTAACACCGTTGGCGGGGGCTTGGCCTGGATAGCCTGTCTTCACGCCTGTAATAAAATGATTCGGTTTTGAATGGGTGTTGTCACTTACAGGCAGATGACGCAACTGCCCTGGCTGGCTAGAGAATTCATGGCCTAGATGTAAAAGCTATATTGAGTGATATAGTGTAGCCTCCCTGTATGTAAGCATATGCAAGCCTCTGCTAAGGTCTCGAAATTTGCTGCAAGGGAGGTAGCTAGTGCACTTTCCCCTGCAACCCAAAGGTAACTGGTTCAAGCACCACCTCAGCCATTCCTCAATTGCTACATTTGGTGGAAGCAGAGGGATAAATCCACACTCTCTCGGATCTTTTTAGGAATACTCTGCTTCGAGGTCTGGCCCTTTATGGCACAGGAGAGTTTGCTTAAATGCAAGGATACTGAATTAGTTGGCTCAGATGTCCAGTTAACTAACTACAGCCAGAGGCTAAAATACGTTAGCAAGCTAGCTTACCACCAGGCTTGGTCCGTCTGTGGTTGGGAGCAGCACTCATTTTGGCTGATGATGATTCCAGAATTAGCTGACGGGGTAAAATAAAAAGACAAGAAAGTTGCAACGTCAGTGAAATATGCAAGATAAACTATGCTAACAGCTCTCACTATATGTAAACCACACGACAATCGTGTATCCCCGTTTCAGACACAGAGGGGAGAGGCACACACAACCTTTGTTCAATGCTAGTTAGTGGGATAGCATCCTTTTGCTAGCTAGCTAGCTAGCTTTACACAAAAGCCATCAAACGAGCACGACTGGCTAACAGGTTATCATGTCATGTTGGTAATCGCTCATAGAGTAATGCAATGTTCAGAGAGGAATTTTAGGTTTAGAAAAGCTATCTTACACAATGCGTGTGCCGGTGAGAGTGGAGACCTCGATATGGATGGTTAGCTAATGCGGTTAGCATTTCCTGCTGCACATTCCATGTACATCCGGTCATGTGGTTGTATTTATTATTTATAAAGAAAACACCCAAAACAGAAATATCCTACCAATATACATTACACATTTTCATACAATTATATATTACAGTTACAATAAACCAAAATGTATAAATAGATTGACTTAAATTAGGAGACGTTCGTGTCTTTTGGATTTGTAATACTGTAAATTATTAGAATGTTCATTTATTTTCATTTATTACAGAAAATTGTCATTTTATTCACTCAAAACCAGCGCCATACATCTGTACAGGACCATGGACAGCAACCCCGAACAAGCCACAGCGTCACCCTGAACCTTTTCAGAACCATGGATAGCTCATCCTACAACCCCACCAGAAATCACATCGTCCAGACCCAGACCAAGACATTTGAGAGATTGACGTACTGGAGGGAGAAATTTGTGATTTCCCCTTAGATAGGTCAGGCTGCAAAGTCAAAATGGACTATATTTTAAAAATTAATTCATTAAAGGTTAGGGTTAGACATTAGGGGTTAATTACTTTGTGGCTGTTACTTTGTGGCTGTGCCAGCTAGTGACCACTCTGCAGAGCTGCCTCCAGAACAAGATTCATTAAGAAAAAGGCTAACCTGCAGCCAAGACCAAGACAGATCCAGGCCCAGGCCCTCGACCTTAGGCACTAATGTTCACATCCCATACCTCCTTTATGTGTTTTTGAGTGTTCAAGACTCCAAGAGTTCATTCCCCCCCCAAGGGGTGTTTGTACCGCTGGATGGAGTCAGGGGTAAGCCATTCATGGGGGTTGTAGGTGTGCTTCCCAAATGCCACCCTCTTCCCTATATAGTGCACTACTTTTGACCAGAGCCCATTGGTTTTATTGTTGTCTTTACAGATTTGGAACAATATCAAATGTCAGAAAGATCAGTCTATCAATTAATTGCCTTTAAAATACTTTATTTCACATTTAGAGTGCAGGTACATGTCATGTTCTTGTTAGATTTCACTGCTATAATGAAAAGTACAACTCCTGTTATAGTTGTGTCACGGATGATTATCCTAACATATACAACACAATACAATAGTTAAACGTTTCAAATGGTAACAAACCACAGACAAAGTTGTTATTTTGTTTAAAATACATCAAAATTATATCTCTCTTTCTAAGAATCTAATGCAATTTGTGCTCAATTCATCAGACAACATACTGTATCAATCTGAGGCCGGTGCATGCAGAAAGCCCTTTGGGTTAGTCTGAAATGTATATTATTGAATAAATATATCATTCTAATAAATGAAACGTTAGTAGGAGTAGGCCTATATTCTCTTGCATCTTTGCCATCTCTGGCTTTGACGCTTCATCCTGGCACACAGCATTTAGACGTATTTGCCACACTCAGGACACATGATCTCATCGCGGGCCGTCAGAAAGCCTCTTCCCACCAGGGAGATGGAGCACTTCTTGCAGTTGAAGCAGTTGTTGTGCCACTGGCGCTCTTCAAACGAGATGTACTTGCTGCCACCCAGACCTGCACAAGCAAGACGAGACAGGCACAGAGAGGGAGGGATGGAGAAAGATGTGAGCGTGGGAACAATGTCCAGCGCATTTCCTTATAAATTACTCCGGATCACTAAATTAATAATACTCTAAAAGATAGTGAGTAAGTACATTTTTCTGGAAGGAATTCAAAACCCATGAGCTGAGTGCCATGGCTCTTTAACAACAGATAAATAGATCACCTGACTAGTTAATATGTAACCTCACTGTATAAGTAAGGAACCTTGAGTTGGGGTCATTACTACGGAATGATTTGAATAGGAGTGAATAGAAGTGGAGAGTATGGAGTGAAAGGATAAGGAACAAGAGTATTTCAGGCAGTTTTTTTTTGTCACATGGTAAGGAAAAAGTCCTGGTCCTAGTGACATTTTAACACAGAACACTTTGTGTGTCAGTAGGGTGTACAAAACCTTTCTAATATTGAGTTGCACCCCCTTTTGCCTTCAGAACAGCCTCAATTCCTCGGGGCATGGACTCTACAAGGTGTCATAATCGTTCCACAGGGATGCTGGCCCATGTTGACTCCAATGCTTCCCACAGTTGTATCACGTTGGCTGGATGTACTTTGGGTGGTGGACCATTCTTGATACACACAGGAAACTGTTGGGCGTGAAAACCCCAGCAGCGTTGCAGTTCATGACACACTCACACCTGGCACCTACCACCATACCCGTTTAAAGGCACTTAAATATTTTGTCTTGCCCATTCACCCTCTGAATGGCACACATACACAATCCATGTCTCAAGGGTTAATAATCCTTCTTTAATTTGTCTTCTCCCCTTCCTGAACACTGATTGAAGTGGCTTTAACAGGTGACACCAATAAGGGATCATAGCATTCGCCTGGATTCACCTGGTCAGTCTGTCAGGGAAAGAACAGGTGTTCCTAAAGTTTTGTCCACTCAGTGTATAGTTAACTAATCATAGAGGGGTAAATCCTAACTTCCATTTATGTTGAACTTAGTCTCCCATTGACATCCATGCATGACTAAGTGAATATTTCACTTAAGTGGATGCAACGATTGGCTCCAGAGACTACAGGTATGTCCAAGGATGAGGCAATGTGAGTGATCATACGTACCACTGATAGGGCTGGTGCAGGTGGCACACTTCTTGGCATACAGGTTGCAGAAGCAGTTCAGGCAGTAGGCAAAGTCGTCCCGAGAGGTGAACCGCTGGCCAGACAGCTGCTGCTTACAACCGGTGCACAGGAAGCAGTCCTTATGCCACGGCTGATCGCGATAGGTCACCCCGCCTGTGGTGATTGGCTACAGGAGACAGAAACAGGAAGTGACAAGTTCAACCACCAATCAATAATTAGGTAACATCAATACCTGTGAAGGTATTTGACCATGGGAAAAAGTAGTACTGCATAATGCAGGTTCAACTGAATTGAGGTGAACTTCTATTCATCACAATCTTTGTTTTGTGTGCACAAGGAACCAGTTTTAAATGCTGACAAATAATTTTAATAAATGTGAATCTGGAGAGGAGCAATCCATTTTAACACAGAACTCTCCAAAAGCATACACTCCATACACTCAAGTACACTCCATTTAAGCCCACCACAGTGGGTTATATAGGGCTCCCGAGTGGCACAGCAGTCTAAGGCACTATGTCTCAGTGCTAGAGGCGTCTCTACAGACACCCTGCTTCAAATCCAAACTGTGTCACAACCGGCTGTGATTGGGAGTCCCATAGGGCGGCGCACAATTGGCCCAAAGTCATCCGGTTTTGGCCAGTGTAGGTCATCATTGTAAATAAGAGTTTGTTCTTAACTGACTTGCCTAGTGAAATAAAGGTTCAATATAAATATATAAAACAGTATGTACTACCTTCTTGCATTGGATACACTGCATGGCAAACTGCTTCTCGTAACAGGGCACGCAGTAGTTACTGTTGTCCTTATGGATGAAGTTCTTGGTGCCGATTGGCTGCTGGCAGTGCTGGCAAGTAAAGCAGGTCTCATGCCAGCTGTTGCCCTTATGCTCCATCTTCTTGGAGCCTGCGAGAGAGAGAGAGAGAGAGAGAGAGAGAGAGAGACAGGGGAAGTGAGAGAGAGAAACAGTTGAAGTCTGAAGTTTACATACACCTTAGCCAAATACATTTAAACTCAGTTTTTCACAATTCCTGACATTTAATCCTAGTAAAAGTTCCCTGTCATAGGTCATTTAGGATCACCACTTTATTTTAAGAATGTGAAATGTCAGAATAATAGAAGAGAGAATGACTTATTTCAGCTTTTATTTATTTCATCACGTTCCCAGTGGGTCAGAAGTTTACATACACTCAATTCATATTTGGTAGCTTTTCCTTTAAATTGTTTAACTTGTGTCAAACGTTTCGGGTAGCCTTCCACAACCTTCCCAAAATAAGTTGGGTGAAAGTTTGGCCCATTCCTCCTGACAGAGCTGGTGTAACTGAGTCAGGTTTGTAGGCCTCCTTGCTCGCACACGCTTTTTCAGTTCTGCCCACAAATTTTTTATGGGATTGAGGTCAGGGCTTTGTGATGGCCACTCCAATACCTTGACTTTGTTGTCCTTAAGCCATTTTGCCACAACTTTGGAAGTATGCTTGGGGTCATTGTCCATTCGGAAGACCCATTTGCGACCAAGCTTTAACTTCCTGACTGATGTCTTGAGATGTTGCTTCAATATATCCACATAATTGTCTTACCTCATGATGCCATCTATTTTGTGAAGTCCACCAGTCCCTCCTGCAGCAAAGCACCCCCACAACATGATGCTGCCACTCCCATGCTTCATGGTTGGGATGGTGTTCTTCGGCTTGCAAGCCTCCCCCTTTTTCCTCAACATAACAATGGTCATTATGGGCCAAACAGTTCTATTTTTGTTTCATCAGACCAGAGGACATGTCTCCAAAAAGTACGATATTTGTCCCCATATGCAGTTGCAAACCGTAGTCTGGCTTTTTTTAATGGCGGTTTTGGAGCAGTGGCTTCTTCCTTGCTGAGCGGCCTTTCAGGTTATGTCAATATAGGACTCGTTTTACTGTGGATATAGAAACTTGTGTACTGGTT
The DNA here is from genome assembly GCF_023373465.1 of Oncorhynchus keta. Taxonomy (NCBI): domain Eukaryota; kingdom Metazoa; phylum Chordata; class Actinopteri; order Salmoniformes; family Salmonidae; genus Oncorhynchus; species Oncorhynchus keta. The sequence continues at coordinate 55,205,787 of NC_068450.1, forward strand.
TCTTCTAGCATCTTCACAAGGTCATTTTCTGTTGTTCTGGGATTGATTTGCACTTTTTTCTCCAAAGTACGTTCATCTCCTGAGCAGTATAAAGGCTGTGTGGTCCCGTGGTGTTTATACTGTGTACTATTGTTTGTACAGATGAACGTGGCTTCCAAGGATGAACCAGACTTGTGGAGGTCTGCAATTTTTTTCCTGAGGTCTTGGCTGATTTCTTTTGGTTTTCCCATGATGTCAAGCAAAGAGGTACCGAGTTTGAAGGTAGGCCTTGAAATACATCCACAGGTACACCTCCAATTGACTCAAATGATGTCAATTAGCCTATCAGAAGCTTCTAAAGCCAAGACATAATTTTCTGGAATTTTCCAAGGTGTTTAAAAGGCAGTCAACTTCGTGTATGTAACTTCTGAACCAGTGGAATTGTGATACCGTGAATTATAAGTTAAATAATCTGTCTGTAAACAATTGTTGGAAAAATTATTTGTGTCATGCACAAAGTAGATGTCCTAACCCACTTGCCAAAACTATAGTTTGTTAACAAGAGTTTTGTGGTGTGGTTGAAAAACAAGTTTTAATGACTCCAACCAAAGTGTATGTAAACTTCTGACTTCAACTGTAGATATAATAATATAATTGAGATCAGAGAAACAGGAAAATCAGGTTACATAGGGACAGATCTTCCAGAGTGACACATTGAATAATGACACCAGTAGTGGTACGTGAGCTGGCTCCACCAAACTATGACAGACCATCCACTGTCCCGCTTGACTGCTGCAACGACATCATTCAACACAAACTCCTAACACATGTCCTAGGAGATGGAAACTTGGCATCCATGATTGCACCAAATAGACTTGCTAGTAGCCAAATCCTACTCAAACCTCAACTCAGTTTGATGTCTGGCAAATCTGTCAACTCTTTCCCCTTCAGTAGTTTCCTTACCAGTACCAGTAGATTGTGTACTGGCCAAATCCAACTGAGAGCCCATTCACTGACTCCCCCCTCTGTCAGGCCAGACATGTCCTTACCTGGCATGATGGTCTTCTTGCACTCGTGGCACTTGGAGGAGTACTCGTTGGAGTAGCACTCGGTGCAGAGCAGCTGGTCGTCCTTGGTGGAGAAGGGCTTGTCCACCAGGGAGCGACTACACTTGAAGCAGTGGAAGCAGTCGTCATGCCAGTGGCGGTCCTTGTAGGACAGGTCCTGAAGAAGGAGGATGGGACAGAGAGTCAGGGTCAGGTGTATCTCCATTCACCTCGTTGCCTCCTTTTCTGGGAAAATGGACATCAGCGTTTTTGACTGAATCTAAGGGCCACCAGTCTGTTAAGATTACCACACACTGTGTTCTAGTGATCTGCCATAGCAGTGACCTCAACTCAACTCCTATCTGCTGGAGGCGTGGTGACAATGGATGTGTGACAACATGTGCCTAATTAGCTACCAATTTAGATGAATGACTGAATAATGACTGACATGGGAGCAGGGGTGGCATTCACAGCTATGGGTTAGATAAACTGAAAGAGGCCTAGGACGGATGACTGACTAGCTGCTACAGGGGACAGGGACATTCGGCACAGATGAGCCCCCTCCAGGCCGATCCAGGGGGAGTGACAGTCATCTCATCTGTGACACTAATGACCATGTAAAGTGACAGAAATTGCTGGGGAAAAAACGCAAGGCAAGAATGCGAACTTGGAAGGCCACAAGTTCCAAGTTTGACGTTTTATTAGTCGTATGTACAGGATACACGTGGTGTTGACTGTCCAACCAAATGCTTACTTGCAGGTTCCTTCATGCAACAGCGACAAGAAATACTAAAAGATGGGAATACGAACATAAAGTAAATGGCAGTAGAATAGAATAAACATGATATAAGTACAAATCATGAAAGCACAATTTATAGTCCAATATTTACACGTGTATAATGGAAGGGGGGGATTGGGGGGGCAAGTGTTTAAATTGTGTAGTATTAAGCAGTCATAATGGGAGTCTGGTAGCAGCAGTTGTGATGTGTGTGTAGCTTGAACGTGTATGTGTGTGTGTATCTGTGTGGGTGCGTGTGTGCGTGAGTGAGTGCATGTGTGCTAAGATGCTGAGAGCCGGTGCATAGTGGTATGTCCTGTGTCCCTCCAGGTCAATGACTGTGGCTGGGTCTGGGGTATTTGTGTTTTAATTCCATCGACTCCTGTTCTAATTCCAGGTTCTGTTTAACACCTGGGTAATAGAAGTGAAGTGAATACTAGTAGGAAGGAATACAACCTATCGCGGTGTAGAGAATTTGGGTACTGGTAAACTCTACTGTACACCACCACGTTTAGTGGACCACCTACCCTGCTGCTGCAACCAATGGACTTCTTGCACTCTTCACAGGAGTTAGAGTACAGGTTCTCGTAGCACTTCACACAGTAGGGGTTCTCTTCCCTGAGCACATACTTCCTCCCAAACAGGGACTCCTTGCAGTAATGGCAGTCGTAGCGTTCTGCCATTTTGGATCAAATCTCTTCCTTTGCTCTCTTGCCTGTAAAAGAGGACATAAACATTTAGAGTCACCCAGTTTCTTCAACGGGAGACTGAGTGAAAATTTGACTTAAATTGAAGTTTTTGTTATGACATAATGAACTAGACTACGACATAGAAGGCTTACTAATGTCCTAACGTAGCTAAAAATAAAAGTATCTCTGTGGTTCAATCAATGGACCAGAATTCAAGTCACGATGAGACCTTGGAGAAGGAAGTCCGCGAGAGTAAATTGGTTACGCAATCAGCTGCTTTGGTGAGCTATCGCATCAGTTGAGGACACAGCTGTTCGCTTAATAAGAGCTTCACATTTAAAGTGGTGGAATGCTGTAATCAGCCAGAAATGTAAATAGTTCCCACACACGGGTTCAATGAAATGACGTTGAACCAACATGGAATAGACTGTGGCAGTCTAATCTGTGGCAGTCTGTGGTCCGGGGGAATTTTTAGTAAGTCTATTTCTATGGGGTAGACGCCACGGGAGGCTGGTAGCGCCTTAATTGGGGAGGATGGGCTTGTGGTATTGATTGGAGCAGAATAAGTGGAATGTTGTAAAATACACCAAATACATGGTTTGATGCCACTCCATTCGCTCCGTTCCAGTCATTATTATGAGCCGTCCTCCCCTCAGCGGCCTCCTGTGGTGGCCACCCAGGTGGTCCACAATACAACACTGCAGAGGAGCAGAGTTTGAAGGAATTGGCAATAAGGTATGCAAGTGATGCATTTAACTGCATATCTCTTTCTTATAATAGGAGACTTCATTCCACAGGTTATTTCTGGCAGAGGTTTACGACAGCAGTGGATATTTCTAGGCCTCTCTCACGTCTGTGCCTCCCCTGTCTTCCTCCTCTCTCTCCGTTTTGGAATGGACCCGGATGATCCACGATCTCAGGATGACAAGATGAAGTATTTGGCGCAGCTGTTGGCCGGGGGAAGGGAGGCGGTGTGCTGGCGTTGATGTCCATAACTCAATAAGAGGAGTTTGGCACAGAGCTAGACACCTCCTCCTCCTCCTCCACACACACCACAACACTCAACGTAACTCCTTCTCCTCCACACACACCACAAACCTCAACGCAACTCGTTCACCTCCACAAATGGAATTGAGTGATTTTGTGATCAAGATCGAAGTGATCCCGACTGTAAATAGAAACATGCACTTCACAATACTTAGGTTCCACAGTGATAGTTATGGTTGATTGGCGGGTTCATTTGATCTGTCAAGGACAACTGAAGAACTTTTGAAGTCTCAGGAAATAGGCCAATTCAATGAAACCTGCATTGCAGACCTCATTCACCAGCACATTGACATATCTAGAAAAATCTGAATAGTGTTGGGTATGAGACGCAGATAGATCTCTGTCATGACGTGTAGATACTTCCCATTTTCAGAATAAGACATGAGCCTAGTTGTGACACGCTGTCACATGCAGTAGCCTATAACAATCCAAATCTAATTTCAGTTGACTTCCTGTCCCATTGCCCTACCACAACAAAGACCTCAATTCATCCATTCCCAAATCAGAGTCAGGCTCAAAACCTCTGTCAGGTGTTAGTAGTAGTTTAGACCCTTTTACTAACAGTACATGGATTCATACAATAAGCCCAACGTGATCTCGTTTCCCCTCAATCTCCTGTCTAATTCAAGGTCTACAATGGATCTCTGTTATTGTAATTATACTGTTACAGACCAAACATTGGTCCCTTGACCACCATGTGTTGCTTTAGCCATAATCTCATTGCAGGGCCGTAGAGTCTTACAGGCCACACAAATTGTCACGACACTACCATGACACCATGGCAAATAAAAGATCATGATGAGTGACTCCAGGGCCCCTACCATGGATGGGCATTCCAAAAACGTGGCCCTTCAGGCAACTGCCCTGCCCACCCAAACCTCCATCTCATTTCATCCAGCCACACTGCACTGATTCCTGTATTCAGCCGCTCTTTGTTTTCGAAGACTACTTACTCTTCAGCGTTCGGTCCATCTTCAGCGTTCAGACACTCGAATGTACTTGTCCTCTTGCTCAGTTGTGCACCTAGTCTTTAGACTAGTTGAGTATCTGGAGCGTCAACATTTGTGGGTTCGATTACAGGCTCAAAATGTCCAGAAAAAAATAATTTTCTTCGGAAACTTCTTCTGAACCCACAAATACTGATGCTCCAGATACTCAACTAGTCTAAAGAAGGCCAGTTGTATTGCTTCTTTAATCAGCACAACCGTTTTCAGCTGTGCTAACATAATTGCAAGGGGGTTTTCTAATGATCAATTAGCCTTTTAAACACAAAGTGCCATTGGAACACAGGAGAGATGGTTGCTGATAATTGGGCCTCTATACTCCTATGTAGACGTTCCATTAAAAATCTGCCGTTTCCAGCTACGATAGTCATTTACAACATTAACAATGTCTACACTGTATTTCTGATCAATTTGATGTTATTTTAATGGACAAAGAAATGTGCTTTTCTTCCAAAAACAAGGACATTTCTAAGTGACCCCAAACTTTTGAACGGTAGTGTATATTCCACGTTGGTTCCAAGTAACTTCACTGAAATTACATGGAAACAACGTTGATTCAACCAGTGTGTGCCCAGTGGGTAGTTACTGATAGCTATTGATATCTGTATATATCAAAGCATTTGAAACTAATCTGAAACAAAATGTATCAAGCAAACATCAACCACCTAATTCCAAAATAAAAAGATGAGGGTTAGCTCTAAAGCATCGCAAAGTTTCACAAATCCAAAAAGCTCATTTGCTGCCAAAGAGAACAAGCTCTAGCCTGAAGAAAGAGTCTGCAGCTCAGCCTCAGCTGTGTGAGTGGCTGCAAGTTAGCAAGTGAGACGGAGAGCAGTGGAACAGACAGAAATCAACAAGCGGATGTCTAGAATAACCAAAGGAAGTGTAAAAAAGAGAGTAGACCAGTAGTCAGTTACCAGAACAGTCGACCAGAGCCAGAGTAGAGAGAGAAGTGTCCGGAGAAGTGTCCTCCTACCTGTGAGTGGGGCAGCCTCAGCCTGTGTGCCTCTTGCCAGAGGAGTCAGAGCAGACAGAGAGTTGAGAGAGAAGTGTCCTCCTACCTGTGAGTGGGGCAGCCTCAGCCTGTGTGCCTCTTGCCAGAGGAGTCAGAGCAGACAGAGAGTTGAGAGAGAAGTGTCCTCCTACCTGTGAGTGGGGCAGCCTCAGCCTGTGTGCCTCTTGCCAGAGGAGTCAGAGCAGACAGAGAGTTGAGAGAGAAGACCAGTCCTAGTCTCTGCTTGATTGGTTTAAGAGCAGCAGTACCCGGGGACTGGGCAGTGGGGTGACTGGGGTGGGCCGGACCACTTGATCTGAGGCTATAAATATAACGTAACTATTGAGCTACACTGGAGCCAGAACTTTACATCTCCCCACAATCTGACAAACAGTGGCCTTTTATGGCTTCACTGTATATTATAGAGAGAATACTGTCACACAGATACATAGGCCTGCTCACACAAGCACACATGTAGTCACAAATGCAAATGATTATACCTGATCTACCATCCCTCTCCATCCCATTGACAATTATTTGAGTTATTTATTTTTAATGAAAAAAAAAATGGCTGCTACATAAAACGCAATAGGCCTAAAGAGAAATATAATGTTTCCAACAGTGGACTCTCAGTAAGCTCACTTCATCCGTGGCCTCTGGAAAAAGGATTTGTGTTCCGCTCCTGTTACTCACACTCCACTCCAGGAGAGGTTTGATATCTCCAATGGACACAATGGCCCTGACAGACAGACTGGAACGGCTTAACATGGCCTCAAGAGGCCTCCTGTCGACCTGCGTCTAATATTCTTGAGGAGGACGTGACTGATTATTCTAGGTTCCCCGAGAAAAACAAAATCACATGCAACAGGGCTGCGCGAGTTCACCATGTCAGGGGAATCAGGTGGAGCTGAGGAGGGTTTTCAACTTTATTCCTGGAAGGCTATGGAATGGAAACAGGCTGACGTTCAACGCCAGCTCAGCACTAACCTGACTGGTTCAAATAACCAAGGTTCAGACTGACTACCATGATTACTTTATCAGTTGAAATAAGAGTTGATCTATTCTAAACCGGTGTGTTTCATTCCTGATGGATGATCATGAGACTACATTGTTTGTTCTCTGTCATTTGTGAGCTAGAATCATCAACACCAGGCCCCTCGTGTCTCACAGCCAATCCCTCGCCATCGTTATATAAAGCTACTCCAGTTGTAGCCATTAAGGCTGGGCAGGGAAGTGGATGGGATACTGTCCAGTCTGATTGAGCCATTAAGGTAGAGTGGGGTGTGATACTGTCTGAGGGAAGTGGATGGAGATACTGTCTGATGGGAGGTGTAGAGTAGAGGGTGTGATACTGTCTGATTGAAGGTAGGTAGAGGGTGTGATACTGTCTGATGGGTGTGTGATACTGTCTGATTGGAGAGTCTGATAGGTAGAGTAGAGGGTGTGATACTGTCTGATGGGAGGGAGTAGGTAGAGGGTAGAGGGTGTGAGACTGTCTGATGGGAGGGTAGAGTGGGAGAGTAGAGGGTGTGATACTGTCTGATGGGAGGGGTAGAGTAGAGGGTGTGATACTGTCTGATGGGAGAGGTAGAGTAGAGGGTGTGATACTGTCTGATGGGAGGGTAGAGTAGAGGGTGTGATACTGTCTGATGGGAGGGTAGAGTAGAGGGTGTGATACTGTCTGATGGGAGAGGTAGAGTAGAGGGTGTGATACTGTCTGATGGGAGGGGTAGAGTAGAGGGTGTGATACTGTCTGATGGGAGGGTGATAGTCTGATGGGAGGGGTAGAGGGTGTGATACTGTCTGATGGGAGGGGTAGAGTAGAGGGTGTGATGATGGGAGGGTGATGTGAGACTGTCTGATGGGAGGGGTAGAGTAGAGGGTGTGATACTGTCTGATGGGAGGGGTAGAGTAGAGGGTGTGATACTGTCTGATGGGAGGGGTAGAGTAGAGGGTGTGATACTGTCTGATGGGAGAGGTAGAGTAGAGGGTAGTCTGATGGGAGGGGTAGGGTGTGATACTGTCTGATGGGAGGGTAGAGTAGAGGGTGTGATACTGTCTGATGGGAGGGTAGAGAGAGGGTGTAGAGGGTGTGATACTGTCTGATGGGAGGGGTAGAGTAGAGGGTGTGATACTGTCTGATGGGAGAGGGTAGAGTAGGGGGGTGTGATACTAGGGAGGGGTAGAGTAGAGGGTGTGATACTGTCTGATGGGAGGGTAGAGTAGAGGGTGTGATACTGTCTGATGGGAGGGAGGGTAGAGATGGGAGGGGGAGTGAGACTGATGGGAGGGGTAGTGATACTGTCTGATGGGAGGGGTAGAGGGGGTAGAGACTAGGGAGGGTGTGAGACTGTCTGATGGGGGGTAGAGTAGAGGGTGTGATACTGTCTGATGGGAGGGGTAGAGTAGAGGGTGTGATACTGTCTGATGGGAGAGGGTAGAGTAGAGGGTGTGATACTGTCTGATGGGAGGGGTAGAGAGGGGTGTGATACTGTCTGATGGGAGGGGTAGAGTAGAGGGTGTGATACTGTCTGATGGGAGGGTAGAGTAGGGGTGTGAGTCTGATGGGAGGGGTAGAGGGTGTGATACTGTCTGATGGGAGGGGTAGAGTAGAGGGTGTGATACTGTCTGATGGGAGGGGTAGAGTAGAGGGTGTGATACTGTCTGATGGGAGAGGGTAGAGTAGAGGGTGTGATACTGTCTGGGATGGGAGAGTAGGTAGAGATAGGGGGGTGTGATACTGTCTGATGGGAGGGGTAGAGTAGGGGTGTGAGACTGTCTGATGGGAGGGGTAGAGTAGAGGGTGTGAGACTGTCTGATGGGAGGGGTAGAGTAGGGGTGTGATACTGTCTGATGGGAGGGGTAGAGTAGAGGGTGAGAGATGGGGTGTGTGACTGTCTGATGGGAGGGGAGAGTAGAGGGTGTGAGACTGTCTGATGGGAGAGGTAGAGTAGGGGTGTGAGACTGTCTGGGAGGGGTAGAGAGAGACTGTCTGATGGGAGGGGTAGAGTAGAGGGTGTGATACTGTCTGATGGGAGGGGTAGAGTAGAGGGTGTGATACTGTCTGATGGGAGGGGTAGAGTAGAGGGTGTGATACTGTCTGATGGGAGGGGTAGAGTAGAGGGTGTGATACTGTCTGATGGGAGGGTAGAGTAGAGGGTGTGATACTGTCTGATGGGAGAGGTAGAGTAGAGGGTGTGAGACTGTCTGATGGGAGGGGTAGAGTAGGGGTGTGAGACTATGATGGGAGGGGTAGAGTAGGGGTGTGAGACTGTCTGATGGGAGGGGTAGAGGGTAGAGTAGAGGGTGATACTGTATGATGGGAGGGGTAGAGTAGGGGTGTGATACTGTCTGATGGGAGGGGTAGAGTAGAGGGTGTGAGACTGTATGATGGGAGGGTAGACTGTCTGATGGGAGGGGTAGAGTGAGGGTGTGATACTGTCTGATGGGAGGGGTAGAGTAGAGGGTGTGATACTGTCTGATGGGAGGGGTAGAGTGTGAGTCTGATGGGAGGGTAGAGTGTGATACTGAGACTGTCTGATGGGAGGGGAGTAGAGTAGGATGGGTGTGAGACTGTAATGATGGGAGGGGTAGAGTAGAGGGTGTGATACTGTAATGATGGTAGGGGTGGGGGGTGTGAGACTGTATGATGGGAGGTGTAGAGTAGGGGGTGTGAGACTGTAATGATGGGAGGGGTAGAGTAGGGGGTGTGAGACTGTAATGATGGGAGGGGTAGAGTAGGGGTGTGAGACTGTATGATGGGAGGGGTAGAGTATGGGGTGTGAGACTGTAATGATGGGAGGGGTAGAGTAGGGGTGTGAGACTGTATGATGGGAGGGGTAGAGTAGGGGGTGTGAGACTGTATGATGGGAGGGGTAGAGTAGAGGGTGTGATACTGTCTGATGGGAGGGGTAGAGTAGGGGGTGTGAGACTGTAATGATGGGAGGGGTAGAGTAGAGGGTGTGATACTGTCTGATGGGAGGGGTAGAGTAGAGGGTGTGATACTGTCTGATGGGAGGGGTAGAGTAGAGGGTGTGATACTGTCTGATGGGAGGGGTAGAGTAGAGGGTGTGATACTGTCTGATGGGAGGGGTAGAGTAGGGGTGTGAGACTGTAATGATGGGAGGGGTAGAGTAGAGGGTGTGATACTGTCTGATGGGGGGGTAGAGTAGAGGGTGTGATACTGTAATGATGGGAGGGGTAGAGTAGGGGGTGTGAGACTGTAATGATGGGAGGGGTAGAGTAGAGGGTGTGATACTGTCTGATGGGAGGGGTAGAGTAGGGGGTGTGAGACTGTAATGATGGGAGGGGTAGAGTAGGGGTGTGAGACTGTATGATGGGAGGGGTAGAGTAGGGGCTGTGATACTGTATGATGGGAGGGGTAGAGTAGGGGATCGGGGTAATACTTTTCCAGGGGATGAGAGAACGCAGTCTGGCGTCTCTCTTCCCCTCTCCCCATCCCTCACTCCCTCCCTCTCCTGGTTGGAACAGAGATCCTAAGCATATGTCCTCTGTGGGTTTTGGCTGCCTCTCACATGGCATTTCACAGAGTTCTGGAGGGGGGCCTTGCACCCATCGTCAATTAACACACAATTTGCACGCCTCACAGTAATCCATTTATTGTGACATTGCTCATACCATACTGAACAAGCCTTTTGTGGTTTGTGTTTCCCTATGCAATGTTTATGTCGGGGGATTTACAACATGATGATGGGTTAATGATCATTCACAGATCGGTTTAACTCCAATACAAACATATGATTACAGAAAATGTGTCAACTGACACTGAATGCTTCTGGAGACCCTAATCCAAATTGAAGGGATATTCAATCCAACAATAATCACATTTTACGGTCCTATTCTTTATTAGTCATACGGAACCCATTGAGAGCTGTTACATGAACAGACCTGATGTAAAAATGATGTGTCTTATTATCAAATGAAGGTCGTTGGCCCACATTCTGAAATTCCACTCTGCCTTGTGACATTCACTCCAACAAAAGTGTATGGCAAAAAGGTCCTGGGTGCAGTGAAATATTTCTCTTCATTTGTTAACGTCATCTAGCACTCATGGTCCTGGGGACAACCCAAACCATGAGTGTGGTTCCAAACATAGCCTGGACTTAATGTGATAAGGGGAATGTTAATGTCCTGACACAGATAAGCTGTGAGAGAGATAGTGTGTGTAGACTTGTATGACTCGAGACAGTTCCTTGGTCTTGGAAACATCTATTGAAGAAATTAAAGAGTGACAATCTCTTCGCAGTGACATGCTTTCTTGTCAACACCTACAGCATAAACAGATTTGGGACCAGATGAAGTGCTCCTAGATGACCCCTCTGTGTAGTATGTACTTTGCATTTGGGCAGCGCTCATATACAGGTAACTGCCAAAATAATGGAAACACTTGAGTAAATGAGGGATACAAAGAATATTGAAAGCAGGTGCTTCCACACAGGCTTTAAGTTTGCCGACGACATAACGGTGGTAGGCCTGATCACCAACAATGATGAGACAGCCTATAGGGAGGAGGCCAGAGACCTGGCAGTGTGGTGCCAGGATAACAACCTTTCCCTCAATGGAACAAGACAAAGGAGATAATTGTGGACTACAGGAAAAGGAGGGCCCGAGCACGCCCCCATTCACATCGACAGGTCTGTAGTGGAGCAGGTAGAGAGCTTCAAGTTCCTTGGTTTCCACATCACCGACAAACTGTGGTCTAAACACACCAAGACAGTTGTGAAGAGGGCACGACAACACCTATTCCCCCTCCGGAGACTGAAAAGATTTGGCATGGGTCCTCAGATCCTCAATTTTCTTTTACAGCTGCACCACCATATTTGCATTTTATTGTGTTACTATCTTTATACTTTAGTTTTATTTCGTAAATATTTTTCTTCACTTTTATTTTCCTTAAAATGGCATTGTTGGTTAAGGACAAATACTGTGACGTGATTCGATTTGATTCAGATTGTTGGTGCCGCATAGAACCCCTTTCAATGATTCTTTATAGAATCTTTAAGGAGAATGGTTCTATAAAAAACGTTCCTCATCTCAAAGGTTCTACAAATAACCTTTTAAAGAGCCATACATTATTAGCATTTTTTTCTGGTTTGCCATATTATACTGTTACATTTCCAGGTGTTAATTGACTAGTTTAATCAGCGGTGCTAGCTCTGGAACTGCCGGGCGTTCCTAAGGAGAGAAATGAGAAACCTTGATTTAGACAACAGTTCTCAATTGATGCAAGACACTCTGACACACAGTTGCACAAAAAGACCTGTGAGCAAACCACATCCCAAAATATTCTAGGGAGCCAAATGGTTACTATAGTCATTATGATTCCACATAGAACCATCACCTTTCCCAAAGAACCCTTGAGGAATCCTCTTTTCTAAATGTATATTCTTGAACTAAAGCACCTAGTCTATCTGTGTCCGGGAATCTGGCCCTGGGCGTCTTGTTAAACCAGTTGGTCTGACCATCACCTCTTTATAGTCAAAGTGAGGAATAGCTTTCTCTCAGAACACTCAAGCCCGAACAGTGCTGGCTCGCCAAGCAATGTTAAACTAATAAGCTCTCACAAAGCTACAAGGAAAAGTGAGTTTGGTAAGTGTTAGCTCAAATCAAATCAAAATCAACTTGCTGGATCAGGGCAGGTGGACTTGAAGCTCCGCAACAGTTGTCTTTTGTGTTGGTGACTGGAGTGCATGCCAGCCTGTGTTCTGACGCACTCGATCAAGAGGCCAAGCGGCACAGAGCTATGCCAGGACGCCAGGACAGAGTCCCTGCAGGAAATGGGCTGTCGACTTGAGGGGCCTGGGCCCCTGCTACAGTAACTCCCCTGATCCCATTGCCCAATTAAAACTCATCTCACCAGACCAGGGGTAGCCATATCAAAGGACTGACTCACCAGATATTTACATGACCCACTGCCTAAGTGCCCTGTTCCTCTGATGAATATTGAGTTGTAACCCCCCCCGCCTGGCACCTACTACCATACCCGTTCATTGGCACTTATGTTCTGTCTTGCCCATTCCCCTTCTGAATGCACACATACACAATCCACGTCTCAAGTATCTCAAGGATTAAATAGCCCTCTCTAACCTGTCTCCTCCCCTTCCACTACACTGACTGAAGTGGATTTAATAAGTGACATCAATAAGGGATCCTAGCTTTCACCTGGATTCACCTGGTCAGTCTGTGTCATGGAAATAGGTGTTCTTAATGTTTCATATACTCACTGTATGTCAAGAATTCTAAGAACCGTTAGACCCGGTCCAAAAAACGGACCCTGGTCCAGCCCTACAACTTTCCTAAGGGACTAGGGACTGTTTTTGTACAGGACCTCAGTTCAGATAAGGCAAAGTATTGCCACTTATAATTGACTTAAGTCAATCAAAAACAAAACTGTCAACATTGTAAGTAAACTGAGGCTAATTTGTAGTGGTTAATGTTAAGGAAGAGTTAATAAATGCCATTAATGTCACCCCGTTGTCCAATGGCTTTTCATTAGAGAGAAATAGAAGAATAAGGTCAATTGGTGCTTGTCATTGACCACATTTTTCCATTAGTACTCTATATAAAAATGTCGGACTTGGCGTGCAAAGGCTCATAGTAACTTGACTTGTGGTGAGACACATTCTCTGCCATCCAAACAGGGTCAGCGTTGTTTTTTTTACCTTGACTGTACAACATATGGACTGTGCGCAGATGTTGTACAGTCATCATCCCTATAAAGACATGTCTTTGCCTGGACGCCAGAGGATGGTCTCCTGATCAGGGACAGGGGCCAGGAATGCAAGGATCTGTCAATAAGCACTCTTTAAAGAGACAAGAGACAGAATGGAGTCATCAACAGCCATAAATCAACTAAAATCACATGAGCAAATTCTAGAATATTCTTGAATTCTACAAAATGCTGGTTTTATAGGAGTTCATGTGGACTGAGTGGACTCCGTTCAGTGAAACCTGTTAACCCATGTATTTCACTCGGCCTGGTTATGTAACGGTCATCGTCGTCTGATGAGGAAAAATCGGACCAAGGCGCAGCGTGGTAAGTGTTCATGACTTTTATTAAACTGAACACTGAAACAAAAAATAACAAAGTGTAAAACCAAACCGACACAGTTCTGTCAGGTGCAGAACACTAAACAGAAAACAACTACCCACAAAACACAGGTGGGAAAATGCTACCTAAGTATGGTTCCCAATCAGAGACAACGATAGTCAGCTGTCCCTGATTGAGAACCATACCTGGCCAAAACATAGAAAAAAGAACATAGAATGCCCACCCCAAATCACACCCTGACCAAACCAAAGAGACATAAAAAGCTCTCTCAGGTCAGGGAGTGACAGGTTATGTCTTGATAATGAAGATAATATCATAATATATCATACAAATCGCATATATCAACATTATAGTATTATCTATTATATTCTAATAATAATAATATAATAACAATATATGCAATTTAGCAGTTTTATCCAAATCGTCTTGCAGTGGATACATTTTATATATGGGTGGTCCTGGGAATCAACCCGCTGTCCTGGTGTTGCGAACACCATGCTCTACCAACTGAGCTACAGAGGACCACAAAATGTATAGTAAACATGAGTAGGACATTGCCTCCTAGTCGAGAGCCTTGTGATACAGGGAGCCATGCAATACAGTTCACCTGGTGATCCTGTTAGATCCGGGACCGCCGGTGTATCTTGGCTGAATCCTAAATGACACCAGATATCCCTTTCTAGGGCCACGGGGTTATGCGAGGCTGTGTCTAGTCTTGTCCACCAGCCGGCTCCATAGCAATTAGCCTCATAGACAAGGTTTTGCTGGTAAAAGTAATATAGTGTATAAGGAATAGGGTGCTAGTTCATGTGAAGCCTTTGTTCCCGAATCTGAACTATCCTATTCAGCGGTAATCCAATGGCATCCTCCTTTGTATTAGCTTTAAGTGTCTCTGTAGAGCTGATGTAACAAATGGGAGCACAAATTTGATATCTAGCTAAACAGAATTGAATTGGATTAGATTCCCTGCCGGACACAGGTTCGAGCCAATGGTAATGCTTCCAATTCACTTATTCAACCTTTCTCTTCCTCTTGCAACTCCTACTTTGCTCATTGCTGTAGGTCTAGAAGATAATGCATTCTCAGTCCACTATCCTGGTCAAAAAAAAAAAATAGTTTGATACAACATACAGATAAACTACAGTATGTTGAATTTCATTAAAGAAGCCCGTGTTGAGTTTACGTAACACTTAGGACACTAGAAACTGATGGAACCAGTGATACGGTGACAAATGGCAACCACTGACCTGCCTGAACACTCAATAATTCACAATACTGATACACAATACACAATACTAAGTCAACTTTCACTTGCTGGAAAAAACAAGTTCAAAGTGTCCCAATTGAATCTCAGCCTATCATGTGTATACTCATCCCTTTCAGAATTTGGGATGACGTTTTACCCGTTGAGCATCGTCGAGCCTTCTGAAGTCTTAATTGGCAAATCCACTTAATTCACCCTGGCTGACTCTGCTTATGCAATTATCCTCTCAGGGTTTGTTGTTGACGACTTATGATCACATGAGTCTGGTTCTCTTGTTGTTTCCCTTATTCATGTGTTCATCCTTCCTCACGAGTTCCATCGAGCCTCATCACATAAATTGTCTTATTTCAGAGTTTCACTCTGGCAGCAAATCTCTTCGGGCTTTGTGCACTGATGATCTTCCATCAAGAGTTCTCAGAATCAAATAGCATAAGAGGTTGTACTTGGAATACGCTACGTGACACACAGATGATTCCAGGGGATCAAAAATGAGTAACTGGGTCTTTAATCATGTGATGTAACATACCCTAGAAAGGTACTGTTAATTCACACACACGCAGGCACACACGCACGCGCACGCACGCACACACACACACACACACACACACACACACACACACACACACACACACACACACACACACACACACACACACACACACACAAAGCTCAGTTGGATAAGTAGTTCAGCACCTTAATGTGATGTACAAGCATGCTCAACAGCCTACAATCACATTCATTACCTATAACCAAATCTAAGTAAGGGAATTCTCAAGATATTTCAGAATTAGGCCTACAAAATGTAATTGTGCCCAATCCAGATCCCAAATGAGCATTTCACAGAATCATACGTTTGATAAGGTGAGAAGTGGAAGAGTGGTTTATGTTCCCCAGGTCTATGTTACTTTGACCTGTAAAGAGAAGTGATGTAAAGCCTGTAGCGCCTGGAACCTGTCAAATCTCACTGCCGATCACTGCTGATTGTGCTTGTGATTACTACAGGAAGAACATGTCAGATCTGGGGAGGGTGGAGAATCCCAAGTCAAAATAACCCTGAAAAGCAATGCTGATACGATTAGGTCAAGGCCTAAAAATGTGTCACTCTCTCATGCTAGTACCATTTTTGTTGTTGATGTTCCTCTCACAAAAGTCTCGCTTCCTTAGAAATGCCCCAATAATCGAATAATGCTGGAGCCGAATGACGGGACAAACAAACATGGGGAGACATAAATACAAATGTATCCATTCCTTCCTTAACTCTTCCACATCATCTGATTCCCTGGTCGTGTCTTCATACAGATATGAAGCGGAGGCCAAAAATCTCTGGTACATTCGACTGAGTGAGGTCACTCCTCACTCACAAGAGAATCGGTCTCCGCCGTGGCATTCTCTGACTGGAGGACAGTCTGATGAAACTTGTGGGACTCCAGGGCTGACATTAAGTGTCTAATTGGGTCGACTTAAATCATTGTGGGTGATGTGTTGGAGATCACATGTCCTTTGGGGATTAAAGGTCGCTGAAACATAACCCTTTGACCAGCTGGAGGGCAAAGACAAGTTGCAGAGTAAAGGTGAAAGCATGTCGGCAAGCCTGAGGGTCTGTTTTGATTCTAATTGACCTCCTATATATGAACTTTCTGTCCTGTTCTCCTTGAATGCTTGGATTCACCCCACGACTCAACCTAGAATTTGAAACAAGAAGAAAACGTTCAACTTCAGATGCGTTTCAACAATGTGTTTCTTCCCTCTCCCCGTGCAGGCAGGTGCTTTATATCTGTTATGTCTTAACCCATAGCTTTGTTAGGCAACTCGGTAACGATCACATTGATAAGTTAAAGCGTTTATCCAATACATTATTGCACACAGGAGGTGTTGCAGAGACAGAAACCTTCATCAATTCCCATCGATTTATTTTTGTCAGGTGTGACGTCTGTGCATTTGATCAGGATACATTAGTGGATCACACTCACTTAATCAAGACAGATGCAGACCATTCTATTCTCATTCGAAGTTCCAATTGGGAGAATTGGCTTACAGTGCATTCGGAAAGTATTCAGACCCCTAGACTTTTTCCACATTTTGTTACGTTACAGCCTTCTTCTAAAATGGATTACATTGTCCCTCACCCCCCATCAATCTCCACACAATAAAAAAATGCAAATATCACATTATCACATATACTCAGTACTTTGTTGAATCACCTTTGGCAGCGATTAGAGCCTTGAGTCTTCTTGAGTATGACGCCACAAGATGGACACACCTGTATTTGGGGATTTCTCCCATTCTTCTCTGCAGATCCTCTCAAACTGTCAGGTTGGATGGGGACCAACCTCACTGCACAGCTATTTTCAGGTCTCTCTAGAGATGCTCGATCTGGTTCAACCCGGGCTCTGGCTGGGCCACTCAAGGACATTCAGAGACTTGTCCCGAAGCTACTTCTGCGTTGTCTTGGCTGTTTGCTCGGGGTCATTTTCCTGTTGGAAGGTGAACCTTCACCCCCAGTCTGAGGTTCTGAGTGCTCTGGAGCAGGTTTTCATCAAGGATCTCTCTGTACTTTGCTCTGTTCCATCTTTCCTTCGATCATGACTAGTCTCCCAGTCCCTGCCACTGAAAAACACCCCCACAGCATGATGCTGCCATCACCATGCATCACTGTAGGGATGGTGCCAGGTATCCTCAAGACATGACACTTGGCATTCAGGCCAAATAGTTCAATCTTGGTTTCATAAGACCAGAGAATCTTGTTTCTCATGGTCTGAGTCCTTTAGGTGCCTTTTGACAAACTCCAAGTGGCCTGTCGTGTGCCTTTTACTGAGGAGTGGCTTCCGTCTGGCCACTCCACCATAAAGGCCTGATTGGTGGAGCGCTGCAGAGATGGTTGTCCTTCTGGAAGTTTCTCCCATCTCCACAGAGTAATTCTGGACCTCTGTCAGAGTGACCATCGGGTTCTTAGTCACCTGCCTGACCAAGGCCCTTCTCCCTCGATTACTCAGTTTGGCCGGGCGGCCAGCTCTAGGAAGAGTCTTGGTTATTCCAAACTTCTTCCATTTAAGAATGATGGAGACCACTGTGTTGTTCAGGACTTTAAATGCTGTATTTTTTGGTACCCTTCTCCAGATCTGTGCCTTGACACAATCCTGTCTCGGCGCTCTATATGGACAATTCCTTTGATATCACGGTATGGTATTTGCTCTGACAGGTGTACGCCTTTTCAAATCATGTCCAATCAATTGAATTGACCACAGGTGGACTCCAATCAAGTTGTAGAAACATCTCAAGGATGATAAATGGAAACAGGAAGCACCTGAGCTCAATTTCGAGTCTCATAGGAAAGGGTCTGAATACTTATGTAAATAAGGTATTTCTGATTTTAAAAAAAAAATACATTTGCAAAACCTGTTTTCACTTTGTCATTATTGGGGTATTATGTGTAGATTGATGAAGAAAACATTTAATTTTAAAATAAGACTGTAACGTAACAAAATGTGGGGGGAGTCAAGGGGTCTGAATACGTCCCGAATGCACTGTAAGAGCATAACCAAAGATAACCATAGAGAACTCTATGGTACCCCTGGTGGTCATGTTTAGTCTTACTTTAAATGATGCGATGATCTGCGACTGCGCACATATCGCACGTCACACTTTCGCGAAACAGAGGAATGTCTCCAACTAGTTAGCTGGGTACGAATAAAATAATTTACGCTCATAATGTCGGTCTTTCACGACGAAGTTGAGATCGAGGACTTTGAATATGACGAGGATGAAGAGACATACTATTTTCCCTGCCCATGTGGCGACAGATTTGCCATAACCAAAGTGAGTACAGTGAGAATGTCCCCTGCGTGTCACGTTGTGCCAACTCGCCTGTGATGGTTGTTGTATTTAATCTCTCTACCTGCAGGAGGATTTGGAAAATGGTGAAGAGGTGGCGACGTGTCCGAGCTGCTCGCTCATTGTTAAAGTAATCTACGACAAGGTTTGTTCTCCGTTTTGATGTTGGTGTTTCGATTGTCTCGGCTTCTCACGTTCTGAGCAAACGGGAATTAGGAGGCCTCGCGAGACTAGTGTATTGGTGGCCTCACCCTACTAGCTACTTGTCATTGAATAGATTTGTTATCTTTCTCTGATATTATAACTATTTCGTTCATGATGACTAATCTATTTCCCTATTCACCTCAATTCACCAGGAGGAATTTATGTCTGGGGAGATCATCGAAGCTCCAACTACAGAGAGCAGATTGCAACTGACTCCGTCCTCCTGACAGCGATCACACATCCCCTTCATTTTCTCATTCCCATCAGTAAAAGTGGACCCTGCTGCATTTGTATGTGCTTCCACACAACACAAAGAAACATTATGAACGATATGCTTCACTGGTGAGGTCTGGGATGGAGGATTCTCAGGATTCATTCACATGTTCCTGTCATTGGTTTTGCAGAGTCACGTAAAGGACCCTAACCACTACTATTTGCACAACGTATTTAAATAAATCCTTTATTCTTTTAAGTTTTTCACTCCCTTTTTTATAAACATGTTTATGCATTTTTGTGGATGCCTCAAGATTAAACCAGGATGAAGTGAATACCGTTTTTTTCCTTCCCCTTGTTAACTGCTTGTAGTTTTTATGTTTGAACAGCAGGGGAGGCAGATGTTCAAGGAAAAATACAGGCCTACTTACTGTACAGGGAATAAATAGGGTGCCATTGGGAAAATGGGTGTATAGACTTCTCTCTATTCTAACCTACAGTTACTATCCTTGGGATTTCTGAGATCGTTTCAATTTAAAAGGAATGAGCTGGTGTAATAAATATGGTGGAAACTCTTTAGCCTATGCTTAGGCCAATCCTACGTGGCCTTACATACCCTTTATTTGTACATATTTCAACAGTTTAGTGCTCTGCCATTTGACATGCCATGATTTATAACAAAAGGATTTGGCTCTGGTGGGTATGTGTGAGGCAGTGACCCTCTTGACACTTACATTTGAATCTATGAGTCATACGAGAAACATGAATTATTCATATTGGCTGGTTATTACAATGTGTATGTTATGGATGAACAAATGGCTGAATTACAATTCCCTAGTTACATACACTTCTCTCCCCCTTATGGATTAAAAAAAACAACATTGGATTGGCGTAAGCTGGATCTTCTCTTACACCAGTCCATTCCTTTAAATCCGGGAAGAGTACAGAATCGTCCCTCAGCCAATACAATAAAATGACTCAATTCCAAAGACCCATGTAACCATATTACAATATTGACTGATACTGTGACAGCGTAGCTACTGTTTCACACCACCAGCTCTTTCACAGCAGGGCCTGACCTGTCAGAGAGAGGAGCTGTGCATCCCAAATGGCCCCCTATTCCCTATATAGTGCACTACCTTTGACCAGAGCCCTGTGGGCCCTCTGGTCAAAAGTAGTGCACTATGTAGGGAATAGAGTGCCATTCGGGACACACATACAGGGAGAGACCATGATGGTGTCCTTCACATGATATTGAAGGTCCTGCCTATCTATCCAATATCCAGTCAGCTCTGTGGCTGATGCTGTGGCGAGGGAGGAAGCTGAGTCAATACGTCTAACTGCATCTCTCATCAGGGGGGCCACAGCAATGGCAGGCTGGCATTGACAAACACACCATCACTCAGTCAGAGGAGCCTCACAGAGCAGGTCACTGCTGAGGGAGAGCGGGAGTTCGAGCACTGAGCAGTAGCGTCCATGATGTTTGTGTGGATGGCATCTGGAGGAAAATAGTCATTATTCATGTGACGATAATCCTTTGTGTGAAGTGTGATAATCAGTCACAAACAGTCATGAATTGCTCTGCTGAGAGGGATAGGCATACAAGACAATGCAAATGTGATGTAATGTGTGTACAATAATTGTGTTGTGCTCTGTGCTCCCTACCCTTTCCTTTTGGCAGGCGTGACGTCACATTTCAAGGCAGTTGGTTGAGCTGGAGGTAGAGGAGGAGACGAGCAACCCAGCGAGTTGAAGGGCCTGTTATCTTTTAACGTCGTTAAAAGATAACCAAGCACATTGGTTTTTAAAAGTAAACTTTTAGACCCCGAAAGTGAATATCGAAGACTACTTTTGCAAATTCCTGACCTGATAATCCGATTCAACTGGATAAACCACCAAGGTAAGAACACAACGAAACGCTGACGAACTGAGCGCAAAGTTATGGTTGCTTTGCTTGACGGGAGGTGCAGTTGGTGATGACTGGCATTTGTTGTTTTTGGCTAATGACAACATTACGAGCAGATTCAGATTTTTATTTTGAAGATTAGAAAATACAACAGTTAGAATAAGGCTCGTGGATTCGGCGCCGAGAAAGTAGAATAGTATTGTTGTGTTTGTCCATGCGGTTTTCTATCTTCTCCGTGGCTTTGTCCACGGCAGTACAATACAATAGCCCATTGCCGCTTGGTAGGCTACGACGGAGATGAGTGTTTGCGCTTTTGCTAATATTTTTTGCAACTTTGTATTAGTTATGTTTCAAACTTTAACATTATATCTCTTGAATAATCACTCTGCTTCGATTTTCATTCGTGGTACATTTGTTTACATACTGTAGTTAGACGGTCTTGGTGAGCAACATGTAGGCCTATTTGCAATGAGCATTAATGTTATTTTTCTTCTCTGTAAAACGTGCTCATACATGCCCAGTGTAATTGTTGAACTACACACACAATCTATATAAAATATAATGCATTCTGCCTATGCGTTTCTGTTTTATTGTGAGGTGATAGTTTTTTGATGGCCATGATAAGGTGTGGTGTACCTGTTTTTGCTCAACTGTGAACAACCTGAAACTGTGGCGATGAAGAAGATACAACCATTATTCTCTCTGTCAGAGGGTGTTTGCTTGCAAGCCCAAGAGGTCTAGGCAAGATGGGACTTAAACCGTTTCGTCTAATGAACACCTTCAGTTCTAAGGTCTACACCCGCTTCCATACACTTCCACAGCAATTATGACAACTTACGGAGGACGTCCTCCAACCTATCATGTTGTCCACCCAATCAAAGGATCGGAGAATGAAAGCATAAGCTACAGTTATTTAGTACTGCAGTGCAATACATGTGGTGAGTAGTTGATTCAAAGAGTGAGAAAGACAATATTTGAACAGTTTTGAACAAATTAATTTGTTAAAAAAATGAAGGAAAGCTAGAGAAAGGTATTTTGTATTTTTTTTCTCACTTTCACTTACTTAGCTAAATAATTCAGCTAGCTAATTTAACCTACTTAAACATCCAGTGCAAACAGGGATACTATGTTAGCTAGCTGGCCAACAGATAGTCAACAGATAGTCATAGGTAAACTTTTGGTTTGACTAATTTATTGCTAAACTATTTACTGAACTGCTTACTGACTGTACTCTGTAACGTTACTTCATGATTGTAGCTGTTTTGCTAACGTTTTAGTTATATTAGCTATGTTGACTGTGACGTTACTTTAGCTAATATGGTGACAACGATGTAGGCTGTGTGTAGAGGTTATGATATGGTTTGGCTTGTAAAGTTTTTTTCGCCTGGTTTCATACAGCTGATGTGTTGTGCATTGAAATCCACAAGCGAAGGGAAAAGGTGAGAGGAGGAGACCCCATAGATGCGAGAAGGAATACAACATGGCTGCTTTGAAGGTGAACTGTGTTTACATGTGATCATGGGTGTATTCATTCTGACAATTCTGTTGAAAAATGTTTCTTAAATGGAATGAAACAGGGATTAACATACCAGCATTTGTCCAATAGACCTCTCGTTTGCAACTGTTGGACTGGTGGTTTACACCCTTGATAAGATGCAGGCAAGAGTGTGCAAGGCGGTATTGAATGTGTCACTGTCTGTCACCTCAAATCTTTCTCTCAAACTGTGTGCACCTACGTTGTAAACTTTAATTCCTAGGCTAGTTTATAGCAACCTCATGATGGGTATAGGGAAAATTAGAGTATCATGTAGTAAGTAGCCTAAACCTATCAATGATACATTGAACTGGGTGAATGAAATATCTCCCTCATCTTAAATGGCACCGACCACCGCTGACCTAATTTAGACATACAATGTTTAAAACATTTTTGTTTTTTGAAGCCACAACCATGTCAACACAAAGTAGAGACAAATACACAGTTTGTCCTCCGGACCAGCATTTAGGAAGCAATAACCTATACTAACTTCGTTGTCT
Source organism: Oncorhynchus keta (assembly GCF_023373465.1). Lineage (NCBI taxonomy): Eukaryota > Metazoa > Chordata > Actinopteri > Salmoniformes > Salmonidae > Oncorhynchus > Oncorhynchus keta. Next base: position 55,228,847 of record NC_068450.1, read on the forward strand.
GTTCAGTCAGTGTCGATCTTAACCAGCTCTGTATCGGATACTTAATATCAAATCAAATTTTATTTGTCACATATACATGGTTAGCAGATGTTAATGCGAGTGTAGCGAAATGCTTGTGCTTCTAGTTCCGACAATGCAGTAATAACCAACAAGTAATCTAGCTGGGAGTACAGGAGAGGGCTCAGAACGCACCCTTGTGGGGCCCCAGTGTTGAGGATCAGCGGGGTGGAAATGTTGTTGCCTACCCTCACCACCTGGGAAGCGGCCCGTCAGGAAGTCCAGTACCCAGTTGCACAGGGCGGGGTCGAGACCCAGGGTCTGGAGCTTGATGACGAGCTTGGAGGGCACTATGGTGTTAAATGCCGAGCTGTCGTCGATGAACAGCATTCTCGCATAGGTATTCCTCTTGTCCAGATGGGTTAGGGCAGTGTGCAGTGTGGTTGAGATTGCATCGTCTGTGGACCTATTTGGGCGGTAATCAAATTGGAGTGGGTCTAGGGTGTCAGGTAGGGTGGAGGTGATATGGTCCTTGACTAGTCTCTCAAAGCACTTCATGATGACGGAAGTGAGTGCTACGGGGCGGTAGCTCGTTTAGCTCAGTTACCGTAGCTTTCTTGGGAACAGGAACAATGGTGGCCCTCTTGAAGCATGTGGGAACAACAGACTGGGATAGGGATTGATTGAATATGTCCGTAAACACACCAGCCAGCTGGTCTGCGCATGCTCTGAGGGTGCGTCTGGGGATGCCGTCTGGGCCTGCAGCCCTGCGAGGGTTAACACGTTTAAATGTTTTCCTCACGTCGGCTGCAGTGAAGGAGAGTCCGCATGTTTTAGTTGCGGGCCGTGTCAGTGGCACTGTATTGTCCTCAAAGCGGGCAAAAAAAAAATAATCATAATTTCCACCACTATGGCTGTATTTATACAGGCAGCCCAGTTCTGATATTTTTTTTCCCACTAATTGGTCTTTGACCAGTCACATAATATATTTTTCAGAGCTGATCTGATTGGTCAAAAGGCTAAGTGAGAAAAAAAAACGCAGCCATGGAGCTTCTGCACCTGTGCTAGAGATACCAGAAATTCACTCTCAGTTCTCAATGCTTATTATTTCCTCACCTGCACAGGTCTAACTGAGAGAATAGTAATATCCTTCACAGACATACTATTTTCATCTGCCTGCAAAATGTCGCTGGTAACATCATTTGACTCTCAAATGCATTCTAACGGTTTTGCTTCAGTTCTCACACTGCTATTAAAAGCAAATCAAATTAGCAGTCTAAACTACAAATAGAATGATTCTTTGGATGTAGACTGAC